>NC_087217.1:56027704-56085031 GCF_015104395.2 Macrobrachium nipponense | reverse complement strand
TTAGAAGTACTTTTTTGAGGGTGGCCTAGCCGTGGTAGTCGTGAGTTGGCAAGTCCACGCGGTTGTTTACCCTATACATATTACAGCAATTTTATCTTTACTGCATTACTATGACAACTAGAATTCATGGAAACAGTTTATAAATGCATCAGTGTATGTGCGAAGCTCCACTAGATTGGCAACGATGAGTCTTTTTGCCGTCATCTGCTCGTACTTCAGGAATATTTGTAATTTTTTGGAGTTAATTTTGTTGCAAAACATGGATAATAGACATGAATTAAATAAACATTTTGAAGTAAAGTTAAACTAAATAATGAGTAAAGTAAACAATTAGTAAGGGAATAAAGCTTTGCACCTCATAAACAGTGTAGTCATCTGCTGCTCATAACTGTGTTTGCGGAGTGAGTGCTTAGGAACCAGGAACAGTAATGTGGTTCAAGTGCAATGTGGAGTGAATTAAGAACAAAATGTTTATAATTACAATCAAAGAAGCACTGTGGAGTTTCAATTGTGATGGCAGTAAGGATAAAACCACCGATTACAAGGTAAAAAGGAATTCAGTTCAAACCATGACCCTGGGAATAAAAAGTTTCATACTTTCGCTAATAAAGGCTACAAAATGTTGTTTTATTGTGCTGATTACAACTGCAATCTTGAGCAAGATCAATAAACGTTAGGTATGTACATGCATACGCTAACATTGTTCAAATGAGTGATGGGAAGACTGGGAAAGATGGTGGATTGTCTGTGGTTAGACCGGCCAGCCACACGATTGTTGCCATATTGGATTTCAAAACTGCCTTGAAAACATATTTTATGAAGAGCTCACATGCTTATTGTTCCGATACACAATACAAACCATTGGTCCTTTAACAATAGGAATGTAACTTGTGGCAGCTGGAACCGGTCGTAAGCTTCGAACAAGGGAGTTCGGTAGTTAACTGCTTGTCTGACAGTCAGCGCACCGCGCGACTGGGATATGAAGAATCACTTTGCCTTCGGCCGCGCTGGGTGAGAGACGTGTTCTTCACTTCTCTCTGCCCGCCTTTCGTCCTATGCTTTAGATCTTCAAATCTTTGGTTTGCTCTCTAATACTAGTGTGCTTGTGTCAAAATACTGTGAGTACTACTTGTGGATTTTGTATTTTTGTTATTATTATGGATTCTCATGAGCTGGAGAGTTCCCCACGCCCCCCCATCAGCCGCAGACTATGCCCTGGTGTGGAGGGCCGTAAGTGTGGAGCCTTCCGCTCCTTTCCTGAGGTTGACCCTCATGAATTATGTGCTCGGTGTCGGTGGCGCGAATGCTCTTGCACCGAGCCCTGTGATATATGTTTGTGGTCGGAGGAGCAGTGGGCGCAATATGAGGGGAGGAGGATGCGACGTACGCCTGCCAGGGAGTCATCAGAAAGTTCTCTGGCTACTCCATTGGTCACGGACACGTCGTCTGCTTTCCTTCCTCCATCTCAACTCCCGCGTATGGGTCCTCCCCCTTTGAGGGGGGTTTCTCGCTCCTTCTCTTGGCCCGATCCATCGAGCGTAAAGGAGGGGGCGAGATACCCCGACATTCAGTTGTACTCGGGGTCTTCCATTCGCTCGGGGTGGTACTTCTTCCCCCCCCCCCATGGTACCTGCTGTTCCTTCCATGCCTGCCGTACCTGGACCAACCCCTGCCAACGTCGTTCCTGCCCGTGGTGTTGCTGCTCCAGTCGCACGTCCTTCCGGACAGGTGCAGCCGGGCAGTGTTGCTTCGGCAACTGCCCTGGCTCCGTCCTAGATGGAGGACTTGACGACTGTCCTGAAAAAGCTGACGAAGCAGAAGAGGAAGAGGAGGAAGGTGTCTTCTTGTCTTCTTCGTCGTTGTCTGCTGCCGCCTCCTCCCCCCCTAAGAAGTCTTCTTCGGGAACGTCTGAGGGCCCATCTCACTCTGGTGTGACAGGGGGATCTTCCGCTGGTCCTCCCGCTCCTTCGGGAGCGTAGCCCATCTCTCCTTCCGCAAGGAAGAAGAAGACAGGGACCAGAGGGGTACCGGCTAACACCGGTACCTCCTCACCTGGTGCTAGGGGCTCTGCCGCTACATCAGGTTCCGTCTCAGCCTCTCATTCGCGAGAGGTACCGGGTGTGCGGTCGCCCGTGGGTGACCGTGCAGCCAAGGCTCAGGCTTCCGAGTTCGCTCGGCGCCAGGACAGAGGCACAGAGCGGAAGACTGGTGAGAGTCGCTCATGTGACTCCCACCAGACCAGCGATCGCTCTCGTAGCGATCCGCTGGTACCCAGGGTTGACGCGATGGTCCCAGACCGGCCGTGGGCTGAGGCAAGGAAGAAGTCCCCTCAGTCGCCGGAACCGGCTTCGGCCAGTTCCAGCGGCACGACGCGCTGTAAGGCCGGGCCCACTCCCACTGCGACAACGGACTCTGCCGGTCCCCTGACCACCGCTCCCACCAAGACCGGGCGGGTAGAGGGACCAGCAGCAGCTCCTCTGATGCTCGGGACTGGAGCCACTGTATTCAGTCCAGCCGCTCTCCCCCGGAGAGCCGTGCGACCAGGCTTGCAGCTCGATCGCCACCGCGGGTTGGCGACCGCCTGTAGCCCCCCCAAGCACACCGGTTCTGCCGGTGGACGAGGGCGGAGCGTCAGGTCTTCCTCTCCGATCCCTTCAACACCTATGGTTCTCGCAGCAAGAGGCACTCGCCTAGGAATCGACCGCCATGGCGGCATTCCAAGCAGTCTCCTGGCTAGACTTGTGGTCCCTCACAGTGTCTAAAGGTGGGTACACACGTGAGAGCCGAACCTTGTATGTGTAACTGAGTTACGCATATACGGTTACAAAGGTGTCAAAATGTTGAGGACGAACCGTAACTATGTTAAGCACGTAACTTCATTTCAATCCACTGCGATCATCAGTCTGTCTCTGTCCGGGTTGTTTACCGACGATGGCCACCATGCAAGTAGCAGCTGCCCCGTATATTTATACACATTATTTAACGAAGATGAAGCGAAATAAAAGAAGATGGTGGCAATCAATGTTATATACAAGAAGGGTAGAATACAGTGGTCGGGAATTACTCGCTGACATGAGATTCCAAGAAGTTTCTGGCCACAGTAAAGTCTGTTCTTCATAATAACTAATAAATTGAAGGACCTCTTCCTCACTCCAATCAGCCATGGTAGACATATACGTACTGACTGACCAAAACAAGGGACTCTACTATGGACGGCCTTGTTCATAGTCGGTGTTAACAAGTTCAGCAACCTCTGTTGTTACGAGTGTAATACAGTTCCCGTCCACACATGGCGTAACGTTCAAAGAGACCTCCCTTTGATTCGGGGCCCAAAAACCGACAATTGGCGGGACGGAGGGCGAACGGAGCCTCGAACCTCGCGGGTTCGGGGTTCGGGTTCGAGGAACCGTCCACACTTGCGTTTTTGTTACAAGAATCGGTTACAATACAAGGTTCGGTTCGCACGTGTGTACCCGCCTTAAGGTCGCGGCCACCTCGGGGAACATCACTCCTGAAGGTGACCCGGCTTTCAGGAGAGCCATCTCCTACCTAGCCCACTAGACGGGAAACCTGTGGGCCAACCTGGTTCTTCGGTGTAGGGACGCAGTCCTCACCCAAGGGACCAGGGCGGCTGGGCGTGAGGCGGCGCTGGGTCTTCGCAACGGACGAGTGCGGAGTTCCTCCTCTCTCTTCCCAGGGGAGATGGTGGACGCTTCGGTGGAACAACGGCGCACTGACGACAGTGACCGTTTAGTCCACCAGGCAGTCTCGAAGGCGTCTGGGCAGCCTCGAGCTACTGTGGCCAAGCCTAAGAGTTTGGTTAGCGCTTCCTGCGGCCAAGACGATCGCATCGTCGAAGCCCAAAGGAAAGCCTCTGCCTTCAACTTCTTCAAGAAGCGACCGTCACCAGCCCTCCTCCCAGCCCTCCATCTCACGAGGGGGAGTTGGGAAGAAGTCGAAGAGAGGTGGGAAACGCTAGGGACAGCGTTCCCCCTCACCTGCTGTCGGAAGTGGGGGGGGTGCCTGGCAAGCCATTGGGCAACATGGCAGCGCTATGGAGCGGAGACCTGGATAGTAGATGTCCTTCAGGAGGGGTATCTACTACCCTTCGAGGTATGGCCACCCCTCACCACCAACCCAGTCCACCTTCAGACTTACGTTTCCGGATCTTCCAAGGACGTAGCACTTCGGCAGGAAGTCCAAGCCATGCTGAGCAAAGGAGCTGTGGAGATCGTCAGGGATTGGTCACCGGGCTTCTACAGCCGTCTTTTCCTGGTGGAGAAGTCTTCGGGGGGCTGGTGGCTGGTGTTAGATCTCTCTCCCCTGAACCAATTCGTTCGCCAGTCTCGGTTCACGATGGAGACGGCACGCTCCGTGCTCGACTCCATCAGGGAGAACGACTTCATGCTTTCGGTGGACTTGAAGGACGTGTATTTCCAGATACCCGTTCATCAATCCTTCAGGAAGTACCTCCGCTTCATCCTCGATGGGACGGTGTACCAATTCAGGGCACTTTGCTTCGGTCTCTCAACCGCCCCATGGGTGTTCACGCGAGTGTTCACTCTGGTGTCTGCTTGGGCCCACTCGTCAGGGATACGTCTTTTGAGGTATCTCGACGACTGGTTAGTCCTAGCTACAGGACAGGGATCGACTCCTCAAGTTCTGCCGCAATCTGGGGATCGTGGTAAACTTCGAGAAGTCAGATCTCAAGCCCAAGCAGAGGATGAAGTACCTGGGCATGCTGATCGACTCGGTAGCAGACTCGTGGATCAGCAGATTCAGGGAGGCAGCCAACCAGTTCCTGTCTTCGGCAGGAACAGCCAGCTCAGCAGTGGCAGGTCGTGATCTGCCACCTGTCATCACTCGAGAAGTTAGTCCCTCACGGGCGTCTTCACCTGCAGTCTCTCCAGTGGAGACTAAAGGAGAGTTGGTCACAGGCAAGAGACCCGCCGTGCTTCCCCGTGTCCCTCACAGAGGAGGTGAGGCAGGACCTAGCCTGGTGGCTGGACGACATGAACCTCGTAAGAGGAGTCCTCCTCCTCCTCCTCCTCCTCCTCCTCTCCTCCTCCTCCTCCTCCTCCTCCTCCTCCTCCTCCTCCCTCCTCTCCTCCTCCTCCCGAGATGTTGCTGTTTTCAGACGCGTCAACCGAGGGATGGGGCGCACACCTGGAGGAGTTGCTGACTGCAGGCGTGTGAGATCATCACAACAAGCACCTTCACATCAACGTACTGCAGCTCAAGGCAGCATTTCTCGCTCTCCAAGAGTTCCAGGACCGTCTGATGGGACATTCGGTGGTGTTGATGTGCGACAACACCACAATAGTGGCATACGTCAACAAACAGGGGTGCCTAGTGTCCCTCCCGTTGCACCAGTTGACGTTGCAGGTGCACAAGTGGGCCATGGCTCACTCAGTAGAGCTGTCAGCTCGCTACATTCCAGGCAAGAGGAATGTAGTAGCAGACAAGCTCAGCCGTCAGGATCAGGTGATAGTGACCAAATGGTCCCTACACCCAGATGTGGTGGAAAGGCTCTTCAACCTGTGGGGGCGTCCAGTTGTAGATCTGTTCGCCACCTGGCACAACAGGAAACTTCAGGTTTTCTACTCGGCTGTGCCGGACCCATGGGCAGCTGCAGAGGACGCTCTTCAACACCCATGGACCAACCTCTTCGTCTACGCCTTTCCCCCGTTCTGTCTGATTCGCAAGGTGATCAGCAGAGCGCTGGTCACCCCGAATCTCCAGATGATCCTGGTGGCTCCCAAATGGCCTCAGGCCATTTTGTATCCGGACCTGCTGGCTCTGCTTGCGGAAGCACTGAGAGAGATTCCCCCTTGGCACAACCTTCTCTGCCAGCCACACGTGGAACGGTACCACCAGTCAGTCCAGTCCCTTCGTCTTCACGGCTGGCTGTTATCCACCATCTCTTGCGAGCGAGAGGCTTTTCTCGCCGAGCAGCAACAGAGATGGCTGGGTATATCAGACAGTCCTCTACAGCTGTGTACCAGGGAAAGTGGGCCATCCTCTGTGGTTGGCTCCTCTCAGAGCCACTCTTCAGCAGGTAGCGGATTTCCTCGTTTTTCTTCGCCGAGAGAAGCTCCTCTCTGTCCCCACAGTCAAAGGATACAGGGCCGCCTTGGCCCTAGTCCTGAAACTGAGGGGAGTGGATATCTCGAACTCGTTCGAGATCTCCCTTCTCATGAGGAGCTTCGAGAGGTCTTGCCCACCAAGGGAACTCAGGCCCCCAGGGTGGGATGTGACTCTCATCCTTAAGAGTCTGACTCAAAGTCCCTTCGAGCCACTCCGAGAGTCGTCAGACAGGGATCTGACCCTCAAGACCCTCTTCTTGCTGGCCCTGGCATCGGTGAAGAGAGTAGGGGAACTTCAGGGTCTTTCCTTCAACGTCAAGCATACCAGAGGACGGGGATCTGTGATGCTCGATTTCGTCCCGAACTTTGTAGCGAAGACTCAGAATCCTTTGGTCCCTGATGACTGGTTCGAGTTATTCACAGTCCCCTCCCTATTGGACTTCACCGACAACGATGCGGATGAGATGCTGCTTTGTCCTGTGAGGGCACTACGGCGCTAGCTGAAGAGAACTCGGCACCTCAGGCCTGAGTGTCGACGCCTCTTCGTTAACACCGCGGTGACCAAGAAAGAAGTATCCAAGAACACACTTTCTTTCTGGCTGCGCGAGGTGATCAGGAGGGCGTACGAAGCTGATGGTAGCAACGACATCCGTACCCTTCGTCCGAGAGCCCACGAAGTCAGAGGCATTGGTCCTTCCCTTGCGTTCTGCAAGAACATGTCTGTGGCACAGGTCCTGAAGGTGGGGGTCTGAACCAACCAGACCACCTTCACCTCCTTCTACCTTCGGGATATAGCCCACAGGTCCTTGGACACTTTTTCCTTGGGACCCGTGGTGGCTGCTCTATAGGTTGTGTAGTTTACCCAGCACCCGAGCGGACAGAACAGCATCGTATCCTTGTGTGACTGCATGAATGGATGAGTGAATGAGTGTGACTGGCTTCTCTTCCTCATCTTTTTCTCCCCCTCTACCTGTGGGCAGAGGGACGCGGTCGTCACTACGCTGGAACAGGAGACCGATGCAGGTAAGCTACTCAACCGAGCTCCATCCTATCCCTTTCATTAGGGATAGGAGCAATTATCCACCACTTCCCTCAACAAAGGGGGGGGGCAAAGGGGGGGGGGGGGGGGTGGGGGGGGGGGGGGGGGGGGGGGGGGGGGGGGGTGGGGGGGGGGGGGGGGGGGGAAGTGGAAGCCAACAAGAGACAAACCCATGACTTCATATTGCCTCTTGCAATAGGAACAAGTTCTTGCTTGCTAGTTTTAAGAGGTACGCTTGCCTCCCTCTTATTACTTGGGTCCAGAGGTCTGACCATTGATCCTGCGGTACATACCCCGATCATTGGGCAGAGGCTAGGATCCCTCTGCTCTTACGACTAGGGAGGGAACCAAGGTTGGACGAACACTAGTCTGCTCATTCATTGACTCAGATTCCACCCACCAAGAAGTGTCTTCCTATTGTTAAAGGACCGATGGTTTGTATTGCGTATCGGAACAAATAACAATTTGTCGAAAATTGTTTTTTTCCTAACTATACAAACCTGAGGTCCTTTACACATAGTCCCACCTCATGCCACCCCTCACTTTGTTTTTCCCGGGCCTAAAGCAAAGTGATTCTTCACCTCCCAGTCGTGCGGTGCGCTGACTGTCGGACAAGCAGTTAACTGCCGAACTCCCTTGTTCGAAGCTTACGACCTGTTCCAGCTGCCGCAAGTTACATTCCTATTGTTAAAGGACCTCAGGTTTGTAGGAAAAATACAATTTTCGACAAATTGTTATTTTTAGGTTGTATGGGGCTTTCATATATGCCATTATGTTGATGAAACTTCAATCTTTTGAATTATATGCTTAAAGATGTAATAGTGTTCTTGTTTCACCAATTAAATATTGAGTGAATAAGACCGAGCCACGCGATGACGATGGATCGTCTGCGGTTGTTTACCCTACTATATGTAATGTTTATTGATCTTATTCAAGATTGCAGTTGTAATCAGCACAATAAAATAACATTTTGTTGCCTATATTAGTGAAAGTATGAAACTTCTTTTTCTCGGGGTCATTTTTAGATTGTAATTGGTGGTTTTATCTCTACTGCCATCACAACTGAAACTCCACAGTGCTTGTTTGATTGTGATTATACATGTTCTGGTCTTAATTCATTCCAAATTGCACTTTAACTATATTGCGCTTCCTGGTTCCTAAGTGCTCACTTCACAAACACAGTTGTTGGCAGTACACGACTATGCGGTTTATGAGGTGCAAAGCTTTATTCCGTTAATTGTTTACTTTGCTCATTATTTAGTTAAACTTTACTTTGTTATCTAAATGTTTGTTTAATTTATGTCTATTATCCCTTTTTTGCAACCAAATTAACCCCGAAAAATTGCAGATATTTCTAAAGTAGATACGAGCAGATAACAGCAAAATGATAGAAGAGCACAAACAATGCCGTAGGTACTGTTCGCAGCAAAACTGTTGATATTTGGGTCAGGAATTTATAGTATTGCCATTTAACTATTTATTTAAATAATTATCTAGTGCATGCTTCTTCTTCTACCAAAAAATCGTTGTTTGCTTGGATCTGCCCGGTTGGTGTCATTGTTAATGATTGTTGTGAAGAAAGTGCCCCAGCGTCTATGGGTATAAGTGGTGTGCATATTTAGCACATGGGATGGAAAGTTTCTTGAGAAAGTAAAAATTTTCGAAAGCGTCATGGAGGTATGTTTGCACTGCGCATGGGTAGACTTTCATGAACCTCTGTTTAATCTTAAAATATGACCTTAATTTCTAACTTTGGAGAAAACACTTAATTTGAAAGGATAGTAGAGGTCTCGAGCTGTTGGTCTCACCACCGATGACTCATGACTAGTGCCCATCTCCAGTGTCAGGATGTGTTAAAGTACTTTTTCGAAGGGTGGACCCACACGCGGTGAAAACTAGATCAGCTAGTCCAGTCGGTTGTTCCCCTAACTCTTGCCAGTACAACCTTTCGTGCCAAGAATCTTTAAAATTGCAGATAGTAAGGCGCGAAGTGCCATTCCGCCACCCCCTTAAGCATTCCTAACCTCTTGCAACACAAACATGGCTGCTTTGCTTACATGTGTTCTCCCCTACCCAAAACCCCGAATTCCCAAAGTCCCCATCATTTTTGGGTAGTGGGTAACAGGTAAATAAAATACAGTTGACCCCCAAAAGATTAATACTGCTCCGTCACTAAAAGCACTAAAACTGTATGAAAAATCAGTTTTATACATGCGACTTACCAGGCAGATATATACTTAACTATAGACTCCGTCGTCCCGACAGAATTCAAACTCGCGGCACACGCTACCGGTAGGTCAGGTGATCTACCATTCCCGCCGCTGGGTGGCGAATCCCAACCATTCCCGTTTTCTGAGCCAGATTTTTCTCTCTCGCTGAGGCCGGCAACAACTGTTGTTTGGTCTCTCCTGATTGGAATTCTGCTCATTTGCCGAGAATTGGTTGGACTCATTTGGTGAAGTACTCTTGTTTATTCTCGGGATTGGTCATACGCTTATTTTGGACTGGATTAGGACTTGGATTTGGTTTTTCTATTAAGATGGCTGAAGTTAAAGTAACACCTAGTTTTTTTAGGGTTTGTGCAAGGGAAGAATGCAGAACTAGGTTTGTTTAAAGCAGAGGTAGATCCTCATACGCTTTGTAGTAATGTAGAGGGTCTGAATGTGCGTTTGATAGAACTTGTGCTGAATGTGAAGGGCTTTCGGAGCAAGGATGGAAGGATTTAGCTTCTATATTAAGAAGAGAGAGAAGGATAGAGCTAGGAAAGCGTCAGCTAGAAGCTCGAGTAGATCTTGTTCTTTTGAGCCTGAATCAGAAATTAACAAACTAGTGATGTTTCTCCCATAACCTCAGCCCCTTCTCCTGTGTTGAATCTAAGGATTCATTTTCAGAAATGGAAAAAATGAGATCCTCGATCAGGGAGCTTCAGGAGCAGCTTAAAGCTATGGAAACACAAGGTAAGAGTGTCAGTGAATACAGTGACCCAGTGCAGTGGAGGGGGGGCGTCTGATCGGCCTCCGCATTGCTCCTAGGCCTAGACCGCTTCCAAACTCCAGGACCAGGGAGGAGGAATGTCAAAAGCCGCAGGGAGGATGTGGAGCATCCCCAACGAGTCGCGTCCCTTCGGCAGAACCCTGAAGTAACGACCCAGGCTGCCTTGGACAGCCCGTGAAAAAGGCATCCTGGAAGAGTGTTTTTCTGCGTCGGACTCCTCCTCGTCCTAGCGTGGATGGAGCTCTGCTTCGAAGTCTCGTCCTCTGAAGAGATCGTGGGTAGCGCCGAAAGGAGACGCTTTTGATTCAAGCCCAGAGCGATTTCCAGAGGATTTTCCTTCGACTATAAGAGGGCGAGAAGAACCGTCTCCAGCGCCTCAAGATCCGACAAAGCTTTTCCTGCTTAATCTACAGAGCAAATATCCTCCTTGGTAGGCGCTCTACATAAGGATTCGTCTCGAAGGAAGACTCTCCCTTCCAGTGAAGAGATCAAAATTTTCTTCTCCTGTGGTGAGAGAAGTTTTCTCACTCTAGCAGGCGCTCGTCACCGGAGAGACTCTCTCGTTCTCCCTTTAAACGATCCTCTCCTATCTATAGGAAGAAAGTTCCCAGCGGTAGCCGCTCGCAGAGCAAGCGGTCAGCTACGTCTCTTAGGAGAAGTCAGGAGTCGGACTCCTCTTCTGAGGATCAGGATAGGCGTCAAGAGCCTAAGAAGCAGGAGCTTGTTAGAAACATAGAGTTGACAGAGCCTAGTAGGCGCCAAGATAATCACAGGCGTATAGAGCTAACAGACGCCAGGAGTCTTGTGAGAGGCGTCAAGAGCCTACAAGGAGTCACGACACGCGCCAGGAGTCAAGCAGGCGCCAGGAATCAAGCAGGCTTCAGGAGTCGAGCAGGCGTCAGGGAGTCGGGTAGGCGCCAGGAGTCTAACAGACGCCCAGGAGTCGAGCAGGCGTCAGGAGTCGAGTAGGCGCCAGGCTCCTTGTACGACTTAGGTCAGAGTAAGACCCCTTCGCACTTTATGAGTTCTTCGGAGAGTAGGAGCCCTTCACCTGGTAGGAAACAGGTGCCTGAGAGAAGATCTCGTGCGTTTAAGAACTCTATTGCGCCTTGTAGTGCAAGGATTTTGTCACACGGACGTTCTTCTTCGTTTGACAGAAGTCCCTCGACAACTAAGAACCGCTCTTCTCCGAAGGATCCCCCGACAGCCGAGACTTAGAAGAAGTCTCGGATGAAGAATTACCTGTGGATGTAGTAGTCTCTGATTATAGAGATTGTCCTTGTTGTTGTTGCAGGAGTTCGGAGATAAGCTTCAACCAGCGGATCCGCCCTCTCCAGGATCTTTGCTATCGAGCACGAAGTCTCCAAAAGCATCCTCCATTTGTAAAAATGCGTCCAGCCCTTAGTATGAAAAAAGCGTTCAAAGGATTTGGAGAATGGCTTAAGAATAAAAGAGAGGCGGGCAAGACTGTTTTTTTCATGCCCTCCTTCAAAGTTGACGGGTAAACTGGAAGATGGTACGATACCCAGGAACCTATGGGCTTAGGACTGCTTCATCGGCAGACGCAGATTACGCTTCCTTAGTAGATTCTTTCAAGGAGGCGGCGCTCTACTATCAGCAAAAGCTACTTGGGGGGTGTGTGAACTGGACCATCTACTAAAGGGACTCTTTAGACGCTCGAAGTATTCAATTTTATGGACTGGGCTTTGGGAGCCCTTGCGAAGAGAGCCCAAGATCCCGAATTTGTCACGATGGAAGAATTATCGAGTGTGTTATCGTGTCTGGACAGAGCGGTGATGGACGGTTCGGTGGAAGTGGCTGCTCTTTTTGGATCGGGAGTTTTGAAAAAGAGAGCAGTGTATGGGTCTTTCCTGTCCAAGTCAGTATCTCCTCTACAGAGTCGGCCTTGCTATATTCGCCACTTTCGAACCACCTTTTCCCACAGGACACGGTGAGGGATGTAGCAAAATCATTAGCTGGAAAAGCCACACAGGATTACTGACACAGTCAGCAAAGAGGTTCAAGCCTCGGTTCCTTTTCAAAAGAAGGATAAAGCACCTCTTTCAGCAGCCCTTTCGAGGAGCCTCTTCCTCCTCAAGAACCCCTTTTAGAGGTAGAAGAACCGGATACCAGAGGAAGACCTTCCAGGAGACCTGCAGGGAAGGCAAAATGAAGAAGAAGTCCTCCAGATAGCGGTAGGCGCCAGACTGTCGAACTTTGCCAGAGTCTGGGCGAAGAGAGGGGCGGACAGCTGGACCCTCTCGATCCTCGAGAGAGGATACCTCATCCCCTTCAGGGAATATCCTCCCTTAACAAGAACTCCAAGGGAGTTAACAGCGAGATACAACGATCCTGTCAAGAGTCCAGCTCTCCTGCAAGCAGTAGAACTTATGTTGCAGAAAAGGGCAATAGAACCGGTTCAAGATCTCCATTCACCAGGTTTCTACAACCGTCTATTCCTGGTACCAAAAGCCTCGGGCGGTGGAGGCCGTTTTGGACGTAAGTGCGCTGAACGTCTTTGTGATCAAGAGAAGTTCTCGATGGAGACCTCTTCCTCTGTACTTTCTGCTCTTCGTCCAGGGGACTGGATGGTATCCCTGGACCTTCAAGATGCATATTTCCATGTGCCAATTCATCCGGCATCAAGGAAATACCTAAGATTCATGTCACAGGGAAGAGTGTTTCAATTTCGAGCGCTTTGCTTCGGACTTTCGACGGCCCCGCAAGTCTTCACGGGTATCCTAAGGAATGTGGCGCATTGGCTACATTTAGAGGGGATCAGAATCTCGATGTATTTGGACGACTGGCTAATACGAGCAAAGTCGAAGCAACAGTGTCTGGAGGACCTTTCGGTAACATTAAGATGACGCAGTCATTGGGACTCCTAGTCAACCTCGGAAGTCCCAGCTGGATCCCCAGCAGAACATAGTTTATCTGGGGATTCGGATGGATTCTCGGGGTTTTCTAGCGTCTCTGTCAACAGAGAGAATAGAGCGCTGCCTTACAAAGGTGTCAGGATTTCTAGGGAAGAGCATTGTTCCGCGAGGGTGGATGAGTTGCTGGGAACCACCTTTCCTCGTTGGAGCAGTTCGTTTCCCTAGGGAGACTGCACCTAAACCCCAACATTAGTATTATCTGAAGGAGAACTGGGATCAAAGTTCCTTCCCAGGACCTCGAAGAGTCATTCAGGAAATAACGGAACAAGGTCAAACAAGATCTTCGTGGTGGTTAGACCCGAAGAAACTCGGTCAAGGAATATCCTTGCACATAAAAGAGCCCTCTCCGAGCGTTGTTTGCAGACGCATCGGACGTAGGGTGGGGAGCAACGTTGGATCGCAAGAAGTGTCGGGAACCTGGGGAAGGAGCTCAGGTGTCCTGGCACATAAAACAAAAGGAACTGAAAGCCATTCACCTAGCTCTCTTGCACTTTCAAGAACAGATATTAGGATCGATCATTCAGGTCAATTCACACAACCGACAGCCCTAGCTATATCAGGAAGCAAGGGGGAACTCATTCATTCTCCCTTTACGAGACAGCGAGGGAGTTTGTTGCTTTGGGCGCAAGAGAACAGATCTCTCTTCTAACGAGATTTATTCAGGGAGAGAGAAATGTTCGAGCGGATCTGCTAAGCAGAAGAAGACCAACTGCTCCCCACCGAATGGACCTCTCCACCCTCAAGTGTGCGTCAGTTATGGGGGTTATGGGGAAGGCCGAACGTAGACTTGTTCGCAACCAACTGGAACAAGAGGTTGGAGAATTATTGCTCCCCCATCGCGGATCCAAGAGCAATAGCGATAGACGGTCTCCTCATGGATTGGAAGGGAATAGACGGGTACGCTTTTCCCCCCTTCAAACTGGTAGGGTGGGGAAGTAATAAGAAAGTTTGTCCTCCTCAGAAAGGGACGAAATTAACTTTGATCGCTCCCTTTTGGCCAGCCCTAGATTGGGGTTTTGGTTGACCAGAGTTGCTGGAGTGGATAGTGGATCTTCCAGATCGCTCCCACTAAGGAGCGATCTTCTCAAACAACCCACTTCGACAGGTATCACAAAAACCTCCCCGCTCTAAGTCTGACTGCCTTCAGACTATCGAAGGACTCGTTAGAGCGAGGGGGTTTTCTCGCGAAGCTTCAAAAGCAATCGCAAGAGCCAGGAGACCATCCACATTACGGGTGTACCAGTCGAAGTGGGGAAGTGTTTAGAAGATGGTGCAGGACGCATGAGCTATCCTCTTCCAGTACCTCTATAACCGACATTGCAAATTTCTTCTTTACCTTAGAAGAAAGTGTGGCCTAGCGGTATCTACGATCAAGGGTATAGAAGTATGCTGGCCTCGGTGTTTAGGCATAGGGGTCTGAGTCGGACAATAAGATCTACATGACCTTATTAGGTCTTTCGAGACCTCAAAAGTCAGAATCATAAAAATCCAGTTGGAACTTGGATATAGTGCTGCATTATTTGATGTCTGAAAGATTACGTACCTTCCAATAATTCTTCTTTTAGGGATTTGACGAGGAAATCTCTATTCCTGTTCGCCTTAGCCACGGCAAAAAGGGTTGAGTGAACTTCAAGCGTTAGAGGGCAGAGTGGGGTTTAAGAAGGAGGCTGCAATTTGCTCTTTTAAGCCTCTCTCTTAGCCAAGAACGAAAACCCATCAAAACCGTGGCCTAGAAGCTTCGAAGTGAAGGCACTCATCTTCTCTTACGGGGGAAGAAAAGGAGAAGACCCTTTGTCCAGTAAGAGCGCTAAAATTTTATTTAATTCAAAAGAAAGTCTCTTTTGGGAGTACGGACAAAAGTCTTTGGTGTTTCGGTCTAGGATCCTACAAGACCAATATCAAAAAACGCCCTTACGTTTTTTCATTAAAGACGTTATTAAGGAAGCGCATCTTAAATGTGGTGAAGAACAATTTAAACTCCTCAGGGTAAAAGCACACGAAGTGAGGGCCATAGCAACCTCAATGGCTTTTCATAAACGTGGTCCCTTCAAAATCTAATTGAATCCACGTATTGGAAGTGTAACTCAGTGTTCGCCTCTCACTATCTAAAGGATGTGAGAGTTACTTATGAGGAAGTGCTTTTCAATGGGAGCATATGTGTCCGCGGATTTAGTGCTGGAGAGGAGCTGAGGTTAATCCTAATTAGTTAGGTTATGTAATTTTAACATTATGGTGTTTGGTTTTTATGGTTGACTGAAAGAGGGTATAGGAAGAACCCTTTTTTCAGTTCCTAGATTTAACATGGTTAGGAAGGTTCAGGTGGTCGGGATTTAACTTTTGGTCTCCTCGTTGTGCATTATGTAAAGCTAAAGCTCGTCATGTAAGAGGGCTAGCCCCCATTGATAAGATACAGGTCAGGCTCTGCCATGTAAGCGGGTAAGCCCCATTGGTACGAGATCCATGCAGGTTCTGTCGCGTAAGCGGGGCTAGCCCCCAGTGACATGATCCAGAAGGGCTGTTCGGTCATAGGTGGTTTTACCTCACTGAAGCTCTTGAGGGCAGGCAGACTAAATGACAGTAATCATGAAGTCTTCAGCCCAAAAAACAGGTAAGAACCAAGGATTGATATCCTACAACAATTGTTGTTTCCCGTTATTAGAATTTTGTTTATATATATAGCTGTCTCTCGCCCTCCACCAAGGGTGTCAATCAGCTAAGTATATATCTGCCTGGTAAGTCGCATGTATAAAAATGTATTGTTAAGATACAATAAAGTTTTTATACATACTTACCTGGCAGATATATACGATTAAGGGCCCACCCAGCCTCCCCTCAGGACCTTACATCTTGTTCGGGTTGCCCCAGGTCCCTCAGTGTGAGGCACCTCTAATGTCTACCAGAGAGTTGCTAGTACATCTTCCGTATATTTTGCATCTTCCAATCTTGGATGGTCTGGGATGCAGTTTAGATATTTGTCGAGCTTATTCTTAAACACTCTACGCTCACTCCTGATATATTCCTCAGATGAGCTGGCAACGCATTGAATAGACGCTGCAATTATCGATGCTGGTGCGTAGTGGATTAATGTCCTGTGTGCTTTCCTTATTTTTCCTGTATATTTTTGGGCACTATTAATCTACCTCTGCTTGCTCTTTCTGATATTTTAGTTCCATGATATTTTCTGCTATTCCTTCTATCTGTTTCCATGCCTGAATTATCATGTAGCGTTCTCTTCTCCTTTCCAGACTATATAATTTTAAGAATTGTAGTCTTTCCCAGTAGTCTAGGTCCTTAACTTCTTCTATTCTAGCTGTAAAGGACCTTTGTACACTCTCTATTTGTGCAATATCCTTTTGATAGTGTGGGTACCATATCATATTTGCAATATTCAAGTGGACTACGAACATATGTTTTTATAAAGCATAATCATGTGTTCAGCTTTTCTTGTTTTGAAGTGCCGTAACAACATTCCCATTTTTGCTTTACATTTTGCCAACAGAGTTGCTATTTGATCATTGCATAACATGTTCCTATTCATCATCACACCAAGGTCTTTAACTGCTTCCTTATTTGTGATGGTCTCATTATTAGGTCCCTTATATGCATATAGCTTTCTTTCTCTGTCTCCATAATTTATGATTCAAATTTATCAGAGTTAAAATCCATCCTATTTACCTCTGCCCAATCATATACTTTGTTAAGGTCTCTTTGTAGAGCGTTCCTATCTTCATCACAAGTAATTTCTCTACTTCATTCTTGTGTCATCTGCGAAACTACTCACTACCGAATCCTTAACATTATTGTCTATGTCTTCAATCATAATAACAAACAGTATTGCAGCTAACACCGTACCTGCGGCACACCGGATATTACCTTGGCTTCATCCGATTTCTCGTCGTTTGCAATAACTATCTGTTTTCTGTTGTGTAAAAATTCTTTTAACCATCTTCCTTACGTTTATCGCAACGATATTGTGTTTTCTAATTTTTCTTCGCTAAATAATATATTATGGTCTACTTTATCAAAAGCTTTTGCAAAGTCTAAATAAACCACATCTGTTTCATTTCCGCTTTTCATATTTTTGAATATGTTTTCACAGTGGGACTAACAGTTTGGGTTTGTGTACTTTTTCCGGGTACGAAACCATGTTGTCCTTTATTAAACAAATTATTTTTTATTAAATGTTTCATAATATTTTTCTTCATTCCCTTTCATACACTTTCATTATAGTGATGTTAGACTCACAGGCCTATAATTACTTGCCTCAAGTCTTGATCCACTTTTGAAAGTAGGGGTAATATACGCTAATTTGTGCTCATCATATATCTTGCCTGTATCTACACTTGTCTTAATAATATTGCAAGTGGCTTTGCGATAGAATGAACTACTTTCTTTAACAAAATAGCAGGAATTCCATCAGGCCCTGCAGCAGCTCCATTTTTAATTTCATTAATAGCCTGCACAATATCAGCTTCATTAATATCTATGTCAGCTAAATATTCACTATTTTCATCCTTACTTCTATATCATTACTTCATTATCTATTCTATGGGGTGAATTCTCTCTTATATCGTTCTGCCAGTATGTTGCAAATTTCCTTTTTTTCATTCGTAATCTCCCTTCAATTCTCAGAGGGCCTATTTTCTATTCTTCTTTTATTCATCTTCTTGCATATGAGTATAATAGTTTGGGGTTTTGCTTGATATTTAATAGGGTTTTTCTTCCAAAGACCCGTTTTTCATTTTCTTTTGATTGTATAATCTTTTTTTTCTGCATTTTCTATCTTACTTTTTAGTTCTATAACTTTCCATGCATTTTTTTTCTTTTGCAAGACCTTTTTTCCACTTTCTGATTTTCTGGAACAAGATTCCTTCTGTCTCTTGGTATGCATGAATGATGTTTACTTTTCTTCTTCGGTATATATTTTTCCACTATTATCTCCAATATTTTATATAATATCTCCGTATTTACCCTTATGTCATCACTTACGAAAATGTTATCCCAATCTTTGTTTAATTCTTCATTAATTTCTGACCATTTTATATTTTTACTGTAGAAGTTGTATTTTCCATATCCTTCCCACTTTTTCATTTCTTGCTTATCTCTATTTTCACTTGCTTTGGAATGAACTGTTAATTCTATGACATTATGGTCTGAAATACTCGCATTATAAACTATTATTTCTTTAACATAATTCATCTCGTTCACAAATACTAGGTCTAAAGTATTTTCCTTTCTTGTTGGCAGGTGATTTATTTGTTGAATGTTGTATTCTAGTAGCATATCTAATAGCTTTTCAAATTGCCTCTTATCTTCTGCACTACTATTACTCTCTTTTTTATATGTATAAGTACAACCACAATCTCCTATTCGTTCTTCCTATTCTACGAAAGGAAAGTTGAAGTCACCAGATAGGAGAATAGTCCAGGTCCTTGTGATTTCTACATATATCATCCAATTTTCAATTATTAACGTCAAACTCTTTAAGTATTAGGAGGTCTATATATTACTATGTTCATCAATTTTTCAGATTCAAATTCTACCGCTATTAGTTCACATTCTGAGTTACTATATTTCTCATATATTTTTCCTTGTTTTTTGTCTTTCCCATATATTGCGGTTCCCCCTTGATTCCTATTTTTTCTATCTGATCTATAAGTTTGGAACCCTTTTATTTGATCATCATTCCCAGTCTCTTGGGAATACCAGGTTTCACTTATATTCATTATATCTATTTTCTTTTCATTTTGGTTAGTTCTTCTAAGTACTCTATTTTTCTTTTTGAGTTTACTCGTAACTAAACCCTGCGCATTCATCACTATGATGGTTTGCGTGTTTTTCCTCCTTCATTTTTAATACTGATAGTAATAAGGATTTCCCATGTCTCTTTCCTGTTCTGGTATGTTGTTCTTTTTTTTCATTTCCAGAAATTCTGACATTAAAAAATCCAACTTTTTCCATAATATTTGATCTTCCTTCATCATAATTATTCATTTTGTGTCTGAATCTGCAATTTTCTCCGTTTCTGCAATATCCTCTTGCATAATAAATACAGTTATTATCTCTTGAGTAGAATTTCGGAGCTGATGCTTTGAAATTCTTTGCTGACACTGCAATATCTCATGGTTTGGTTTGCTTTTCTCTTTTACCTGATATTCTTGATTTCTCTCTTTATTTGTTTCTTTCTTATTTTGGATTTTATTACTTGGTTGGTTATTTAGGTTTGATTATGATTCATGGCTACAGGGTGCATATATTTGCATTTTTTGTCGAACTTACATCCTTTTCCTTCTTTTAGGTTTTACATATTTTTTGGATGCAGATCTCTGCAATCATCCCCATATCCATCTAAGTATGCACATTTACCATATATTTCATAGTTTTGACATATCTTAGGATGTTTTTGTAGTAACATCTTTCTCCAAATCTGCAATTCCCCTCTTTTCAAAAGGTTGCAGATTTTTGTCTTTCTTGTCTATTTTTCCTTTCCTCTTTCCCCGTCATTGTATAGATCTGGTAGAGCCTCTTCGGGATTTGCTTTTCTGTTGTCATATCGTAATTTTATTTCTTCGTAGGTATGCTGCTTATTGCCGTCATATGTAGTATCAATGAGTATCTCTGCATCCATACTTTTTATCTTGTTCTTTGTTTTCCTTATTTTTTCTGTCATTTCATTTTTGTTTACTTCTCTTCCGTTTTCCTCTTCTTCTTTTTCTTCTTCTTCTTCCTCTTCCTCTTCTTCTTCATCCTCAACTATTTGTACATTCAATCTTGATTTAATAACATTGTCTATCCATGATAGACATGTTGAACAAAAAATTCTTGTATCTTTTCTCAAATCTTGTATTAACCTCAGCACACTGTGGATGGGTCGGAATGTTGCATGCAGCACATTTTCTGATTAGGTTTGTGGATTGACTATGCTATACCAAACCTTACACAGTTTGCATGCTTTTGGCATTCTTTTTCCTAATGCATCAGTTAGTATATTCACAAGATTCACCTTATTCATTTTCTTTGTCGGAATATGTTGGTTTATGTATACTTTTCTTTATGAGTCTCTTGACCACTTGGATTTTATTGGAACTTCTTCAATTATTTTCAAGATGTTTTCATTAGATTTGTTCCAGTTTGAAGGATTATATCCTTCTAATATATCTATGAATGCTTTTGTATCTTTTTGGTTAGGACTGTTGCTGATTTCATAGATGAGAAATGCCAGTTCCCTTCCTGCTACCTCATCGTATTGCGAATCTGCTAGACACGCCAAATTACGCCACCTTTTCCCGCAGTTGGAACTTACTGCCATCTTGTTCTGATTTATAGTATTACACTTGATAAACTAACTTAGAAGACGCTTTATCCTACTATTTTCACACTAATCTTATCACCGATAGTTCACGAACACTTCTAGATATTTCTCAAATTCTAGTCGTATGTTAAACTTGTGATATCTGTTGATTATTGTGACTTCACGCGGGTACGTCTCACCAAGCAAGATGGCTACTACGAGAGAGGTGTAAGAGAAAATCTGGCTCAGAAAACGGGAATGGTTGGGATTCCGCCACCCAGCGGCGGGAATGGTAGATCACCTGACCTACCGGTAGCGTGTGCCGCGAGTTTTGAATTCTGTCGGGACGACGGAGTCTATAGCTAAGTATATATCTGCCAGGTAAGTATGTATAAAACTTTATTGTATCTTAACAATATCATTTTCCAAGGTAAAAGCAAGTGCAAAGTTATTAGCTAGAAATACCAAATTTTATTTTAAACCATCATTGTATATCAGTCTTGAATAAAAGACAGAAATTGAGGTAATCTTATCTAACTTAAGGGCTGGGTTCTTACCTAGTTAGGGGGCTTTGCCCTCCCTGGACCCCCACCCAACTAACCTAACTTAAGATGCTAGATCCTTACCAACTCTAGACCAGGGATTCCCAATGTGGGGTGTATACCCCACGAGTGGGTAATTTGATTTTTTAAGGGTGAAAATTCAAAAATGTTTAAACCAAGTTAATGGACCTTTAGGCTTCCTTCATGTGAATATATATAAGAATTATTTACCAACACAGTGTGCATCAGGATTTTAGATTAGGTGGGGCATGGACAAAAAAAAGTTTGGAACCACTGCCCTAAATCCACCTCCTAACCTAACCTAGAAAACCAGGTCCTTACCCTAGGGCATGATCTTACTAGTTTGAAAACATTCCATAAACTTACTTTAATCTGTATCAGAACTATTAGTAGGATTGACTTTTCAGATTAGTCAGGATCTTCCATAAATGTTGAAGGCTGCTGGATATCAGTCTGCGGTGGGTTAACCAGTTATCTTCCATCCTCTTCCCTACAATTTAAGGAAGAATTGTACTTGGCTACAAAGAATTAGGTAAAATGTGTTCCTGGAGGCAAACAAGAGCATCAGTGAGAAGAGAATGAAATTCAGCTTGGATTTTAGCAATGAAGGCAAAATAATTCAAGAGTAATTAGACTAGGACAAAACTGAACCCAAGGCAACACAATTGTAAACTGAAACTGGATTTCCAAATTTCCAAAATTCCAAAATTCCATATGATTTGTGACACAATAAAACGGTTAATTACGCCTCAGCATTTTCCTACAGACCCACAGTCCTGGTCAAAAATAACAACCAAAGGGGTTGTTTTTTCCCCCCTGGGGATTGTACATAACTCCATCCTTCCCCCACAGTGCACTTCATGAAGGTGGTCCTGTTATACTTGAATGTTGTTGGTGACAGATTGCTCTGCATTGTATGCAAGATACTTTTAAACACTTAAACAGGACCTGTATTCAGCTGCATTAATTTTCTGTTCTTTCCAGTATTCCATTTAACCACAAAGTACTAATTGTGTGATAGTTGTTGTTTCTATTTGAGCCAATTACTTTATCAAAGTTTCTTACACTGTGCCATTAATTTTTGGTTTACTAACCAGCTTTTTCTTGAACTACAGTGTTTTGGTGGACTTTTGGAAATAAGACAGCTGTTTTAGATTATATATCAAATTGTAAAAATCTTTTTTCTCTTATTTTTCAGTAAGCAGAAGGAACCCATGAGGAAAGTCTGGGTCGTCCGAGGTGTCCACCAGTTGATTTTGGAACTTTGAAGGCCTGATTATTCAGTGTCCCATGAAGTTTCCTACAATATATCATTTTTGGGAGCCTTTCAAAAAGAGAAGAAATTCTACGCATGGGAAAAAAACTAAGGACTTTAGTAATGCTCCGCAGAAAGTTCAGAGAGAATTAAGTGTTGTCCTAGGTGATATTGCCAAGACAAAACCTGCTAATACAAGAATAGATCATAAATTGACACCCTCTAAGCCAAGAAATAACACCAAACAAGTTAAGACTTCAACAAATGCACATATTGCAAGTTCTCGTTCTTTCACAAGGACGCATACGAATTCAGTGCAAGCTGAAAAGAACAAGAGTAATACAAGAAATAAAACAGTCAGAAATGGCACATCAAGAGAAGAAAATAAGAATGATGTCCTTGAGTCCCCAAAGGTTCATCCAGGAAAGTTTGGTAAGTCCTAACCCATTAAATTGTTTGGTTCATTTTTGGTATATTAAAGTTTGAGAAAATTTTTGCTTAAAGCTATATGTATGAATTTTCAGTATTCATATGTATATGATTTTCTGGAATTTTGTTAGTCATAATAGCTTTGTAAAATTTATGATTGTAAATGACTGGAATGACCCAAATTTTGCACTGTAAATCGATATTTGCATTGTTTTTAGTATCTGACTAAGTTGAATTATGCTCCCTGAGAGTTCACTCTGCAAATCTGTTGGCGAAATTATTTTTTGAAGTGTTGATAAGTTCTTTCCTCATTGTAGGTGTACTTCTGAATGCAGTTGAAATTTGAAGTTCTATATGTTGCTAGCTAAGGCAATGCATCAGCTGTTGAAAGTTTTCATTAGATTGACTTGATACAGAATGTTAATATGCCCTCATTTATATACAGAAGAATCTGGTCTCCACAGAGTATCATTTTTTCATAGATGTCAGTACATGTACATACCGTCACCTCTCATTTAACGCAGGGGTTACATTCCTGGAGAGCGCACTTTAATTAAAAATGCGTAGTGTAGGTGAACGGGACCCACCCACTTTCGGGATAGTCAGATACAATTTAGCAGAACCTCCCAATTCTTTTTCTGCTGGCTCCTGATTAACATTGACAGTTGTGTACAGTCCTTCATCTTCTGGATATTTTCCATGGAATTCGTTGAAGTATTTCATCTTGAGTGGTGTTTTTTGCTTTTAGCATTTGTGGTTAGCCTATTAGCTGGGTTTAGTAATTGTGATTGCCATCATTATGCCAGATTCCAGTTCCTCTGGAATTCTTTACTGTTCCGAAGGATGTAGGACCAAGTTACTGTTTAAGTTGGTTTATGATACCCATACCAAGTCTATCAAATGAAGAGGGCCAGAGTTCTCTTAAGGAATTAACATGCCCAGAGTGTAAAGGGTGGTATGATAATCAGCGGAAAGGTAGGTTTCATTCAGACAAATTAGATAAAGATAGGAAAAGGAAGATGGCTCTTAGAGCTGAATGTAGAGCTAGTCTTGAAGCTATTCCTTTAGCTGATGAGGTAGAAAATAACACTTTTCCTTCCAGCCCTCCTGCTCCTGTATCACCTATTCTCAGCCCTCCTTTATTATTGTCACTGACTCCTTTACCAGGTTCTCTTGCCTGCAATCCTAATAACATTGCCAGTCTCAAGTCACAATTTGATAGAAAGTTTGAGCATTTAGATAATTCTGTAATGGAATTAGGCGCTTCCATTAGAGCTTTTGATAATAAAGTGTCAAGTGAAAGTGCAGTGAGAAATGTTAGTGCAGTGTGTGAGGGGGTGGCTGTTTGTCTCGCCAGTTCTCCTAGACGAAGGTCCCTATCCCACTCCCCCACACTGGGGAGAAGACATACTGGAGGTCCAAGGAAGGGGTGGGGTTTGCCCAAGGGCAGTTGCTCCCTCCATCGAACCTGTTGTACACTCCCAGGTGTTGACAGAGCGCCATAGAAAAGGCGTATCAACAGTGCTGTGCGATGTCCCTCAGATACAGATGTGTTTCATCACCAGTATGGTTTGTCGATGTAGCACGTAGGGTGGTATCATGACCTCTTAAGACATTTCGCCCCCTCCTGTCAAGAAACTTCAAGAGGTGGTGCTTAGCCCAAAACCATCTTGCAGTTACATATATGGTTCCACCTACGGATGCGCCAATAGCTCGTAATTGTCATTCACCCATGGACAGTTCAGAGTCAGTTGGATCTTTCAAGTGCCCAGTTTTGGTGCCAAGGCGTGCTTCACTTCAGCACAAGGTTCGCCATTTGTTTCCTTAACACACAGCAGTAATACCAGCGCACTCTAAGTTGCTTTCTATCAGTCTCACTCTACTGTAGAAGACCCAGCTTTTGCCCCTCATTGTCGTCAGTTGGAAGAACTGATGGGGGTTCTTCAGAAGAAGACTTCTGCTAAGAACGCAGACAGTTTTTCTCCAGTTTCATGAGAAGAAGAGATCGAACAAGACTCTGCTCCTTCTTCTGCCTACTCTTCGCTTCTCCGCTACTTCCTGGCTAATTTTTCGGAGTTTTATGAACCTGCTCCTCTGACTTCTCCAGCATTCACATTTCTCATGAGGGAGAAGTCTAGCGACAGTGAAGGCTTGCCTAAGTTAGCTCTGTTCTTTAGCCAAGAAGGTACTTCATGAAGTGGATGTTTGGTTAGCCTCCAAGAGAGAGATAGGGAAGGCATCTGCATTCCCACTGTCCAAACTGATCAAGAAGAGGCACCGTTTTTATGCCACTGGGGAAGGGCTCCTTCCTTAGGAGTTTCTGCCTCCTCCCAGGGGGACTTCTCCGGCTTGGTAGACACTTCTCATTGGTCGGCTTTTGCTGCTGCAAAAGTGATGCTTTCCTCGCCAGAAGCAGACCACTTGATTAGGAACATGTGTTGGCAAGGAAGATTGAAGACTGCCTTAGACTGGTTGGGGATACTGTCTTGCGCAGAAAAGGCAGTCAGGCACAGTTTTGCTGAAGTAACTTTCTTATTCACAGTAGGAACTCTTAAAAAGTGGAAGTTGTGGTGCTCATTCACCACAAAGCAAATTACTATCACTTAGAAATCTGTGCTCTTGTTTGCTCCCTTCGACAAGCAACATGTCCCCTCAAGAGACTGAAGGACATTTTTTTGGCTTTGCAAAAGAAGTCAACAAATGACGTACTGGCCCAGTCGACCAAACAACCTAAGGGATCTTCGTCTTCTGCTGCTAGTGCTAGGGTGTCTCTCCATTACAGCAGCATCCTTTTCGAGGGTCAAGGTTCAGACCTCAGCAGACCCCCCGTGCTAACCTGCAACCCCCATCCAGATCAGCAAAGAAGTCATCAATCAAGTCCAGCAAGTGATGCGACAGTCCTTCACGCCCCAGTTGCAGCGAGACTTCACCTCTTTTGGAAGGAGTAGAGTCAAAGGGGCACAGAAGCTTGAGTTGTCCAAGTACTAAAGAGGAATATATCATCCCTCTCTCAGAAAGGCATCCTTTGTCCAAGTTGCCGATCATCTTAGTGGCATATGTACTTGGTAGGCTCCAAGAAGTTTTTGGCCCTCTCTTAAGAAGTAGAGATGTTGATTTGCAAGAGGGCGATAGAAAAGGTACTATTAGATCTTTGACAGAGGGGTTTTACAAGTGACTGTTTGTAGTCCCCAAGTCATTGGCAGGCTGGAGGCCTGTCCTGGACATCAGTGCTCTGAATAACTTTCTTATGAAGACCACTTTTTGCATAGAAATGAACCGCCAGTAATGTCGTCTCTGCACCAGGGTATTTCGGGATATGTAGGGCACATACTTTCATACCGATCCACCCAAATTCAAAGAAGTTCTTGCGGTTTGTATTTTAAGGCAAGATTTTCCAGTTTCAGGTTCTGTGCTTCGGCCTGTCCACAGCCCCTCAGGTATTCACACAGGTACTATCTCCTCTGGGGAAGTGGCTTCATCTTCTGAGAAGCAACATTTCATTGTACTTAGACAACTGGCTTCTTCATTCCACATCGAAGCAACAGTGTGTGAAGGACCTAGAGAAAATGCTCCATCTGATCCGACAATTGGGCATTTTGATAAACTCCCAAAAAATCCCAGATGACTCCTTTGCAACAGAATGAATCTTAACACTCGAGCTTTTCAGGTTTCTCTGTTGCAGAAGAGAGATGTTTCATGTTTTATCATATAAAATGTATTTAGTCATGAAAATAACATCAAAATACACTAATTAGTAAATATTTCTCAACGAAGAAAACTGTGAATTGCCGAATTTTCCATGAATAATTTATAGATAGACTCAACAGAAAAATCTGTGACAAGGTGAGTCTGTAAATCTTGAGACTGCGAATATGGGGATTTAATGTATTATCAATTATTACCAATAAGTAATTTAATCAGACATTAAATTAATGTTCTGATCTCTTACAGACATCACTATTACTATGTACTCTTGATTACTGTAGCATATTGGTATCTGGCTTCATAATAGTATTGCTGTACTGTACTGTGATGGCTTTTGAGCTTTGGCACATGGAAGAGAGTGAATGATAGCCATCTAGATCTCTAGAGATGAAAAGACATTCATAATTGCTTTTGATCTACCTCATATTTTCCAATAGAGTATGTATTATTAGTCTGGGAATTTATGTAGACACAGAATTACAATTGCACAGATATGTAATAGACCTGTGTATGACATAGATTTAATTAATTACAATCCTTCTTGCATGTTTTAAAAAATTTTATACTTATTTTCTGATCATTTCATTAACTTGCAATTGAATGACTTGGTACAGTATATATTTTGGTCAAGTTTGACAGATAAAAAAAATAGAATATGGTGATAATTAATATTTAGTTTGTAGGGTACTTTTGTGTAAAAATATGCACTTTATAGTACTAATAATGTAGGCTTTTCTGGTTAAGTGTAGGCATATATCCTTGGAATATTGCAAGGAAATAACATATTTACCAATAGATATATATTATCTGTTTGTGTATTTAATAACTGATTTTTTCCCTGTAGCTGTTACTTTTATTCTACTTTTTTCAATTACTTTGTTCTATAGCTAGTTGCTTTTCACTATACATATGTCAGAAGAGTGGGAAAATGTAGATGTCTCCAGTGATATGACTTGCTTTAATTACAATATTGGCTACAGTTTTACCTATCAGTCTTGATATATTTATATACAGTACATATGTTAGACATTGTTTCTCAAACATGAAATTTGTTCTTTTCTCAGGCTTACAAGAGAAACAAGTACCTTCAAATAGAGGCAGAAAGGCTCAAAAGTGTTTTAGTAGAATGAGTGAAGCCAGTGATTCAGGTGTCACTGATCTGGATATCTCTTGTGGAAACACACTGATAAACGAAGCAAGAACAAATGCAAAGGTTGCCGAGATATCCAACATCAATATGGGTTAGTTAATAATATAAGAAGATTGCTGTTGAGGTTGCTAGAATGGTATATTTATGTGATGAACATAGTAGTCTTGAAATTTAATGATATAGAAGGCTATGCCTCTTGAAACTTAGGTGGGGATTTATATATTTTACTAAATCGTATTGTACAGAGTCAAACAACCTTATTTTACAAGGTCATAGTTACTGTTTTGAATAAGAAACTATATTCATTACTAGCTGTTTTATGCTCTGCTATTGCCTTAAGAATCACTTGGACAAAATAATGACTTGCACAACCTGAACTATAAAGGTCTCTAGGGCCTGATATATGTTTTCAGAAAAAAATAAATAGGAAAAGAATTATGACAAAAAAAAATGGAAAACATGTTGATAGCATTCGCACAGCTAAAGTTCTTAGCTTGAATCATTGTTACAAACTTGGACTAGATACATTGTATATATAAAACCCAAAAGCAAACATCTGTTACACATAATAAGAGAATTACCATACGTAACTTGGGGAGCTGACAGATCAAGCTGGATGATAATATACAAAGAAACTTTTCTCTGTTTTAGGCTATGGAGGCCTCGTTAATGAAAGATTTGGAACCTGTTACAGGTTATTCAGATCTTCCCCAAATAAATTATACTATACCTATACCGAAAATGGCAAAACCTTACTCACTCTCCATATTGACTTAGTGCTAGCCATGTGTGTGCATTAAAAATTCAAGCAGTGACTTGAACTAAAGATATTTCCAGTCATAGAAATATTTTGTTAAACAGTTATTCCCCACCATTTGCAATTTTTGAGCCAATAGCACTGTCTCTTGCACTAGTACGTTTAGTACATATTTCCTCATTTTGGATAGTATGTGAAATACCTGTGTATGCTATACAATAATTTTAATTACTATGCTTATTCCCCTAAACATCATAAGCAAAATTATTTTTCCAAAGATCCCTTTGCCAAACTAAATCTTGATTTCATAAATTATGTGAAACCGGAATAAATGTTGAAGTATTTGGGGTCTTATCACATATAAGCATTACAGTAAGTGGAGCTGCAGATAAAGCAGCCAAACTGCAGTCATTATGACTAGATCAAATAGACTTGAACATGTCAATGATTTGTTACAGCACCATCTCTAAACCATCCTAACTGAAGATAAATGGCAAACATTTTTAGATAATAAATCTGACAGATGTAAATTACAGTAATCGGAAATTTGTAACGAAGCTTTTCAATATATCAAGTTATTTCTAATCTAGTAATTAAGAAGACACTCATGGAACCAACCTTTATGATAGTTGAGAATTTTAACTGAAGTGGTCTGGTTAAACTAATGATGATAATAATAATTAGTTTTAATATGATAAATAAATTCTAAAATAGCCATTAAGAATAATCCTTTTGCTCAACCTTGTGAGAAAGTAAGAAAAAAAAATTCATGGTCAGATGTTTAATATTTGTTAACCCTTACAGGATTGGCTAAAATATATTTATATTAAGCACACCCCTAGACCGGGCTGAATTTGAGGTTGGCTAATTAGAAAAAAATTATTGGAAGAGGAAGATATGCATATGCTCATGGTATAAAAAAAATTACGTATAGAATATTTATGAGACGTCCTTGGATGGGAATGGTGGACAAAATTCCATTTTGACTTCATTAGGCAAACTGATCTCTCTCTCCTGTACGTACAAGTTATTAGCTATGAGTCATGGTATTGATCTGAATACTTTTCCCACAAAATTAGTTCAAACTGTATGGCCCGAAATGTTGACCGTTAGGGGACAATACACCTGGCCATAACTCTAAAGCTATTAATAGCTATCAGTTGACGACACCCACTCACAAAGAGTTAATTTAGTGGATTTATGACCTGTGAGAGGGTAGATCTAGCTAAATGTATCAGCATTCTCCTTTTTTGCACACATCTGCATCACTTATTGTTTAGTAAGGAGCAATTCAGTCCGTTGTTGACAGAACTGCTTGTCCATACAAGTAATACTGATTCATAATTTCACATTATGTTGCACGTATTAACTGTAGTCTTTCAAACACTTGAAGATTGCTAGGGTGTGGTCAGATAGAAAAAGCAGTGCCAAATGTAATTAGTCATTCAAGTGTTTCCTTTAACGCAATCACTACTTATTTTCTACAGAACGGCATTAAGGATATTTAGGTTTCTTTTATTTTTTTCTCTGCAGTGCTTTTTTTAAAAATTAGTAATGGCAACAACAGTAACAATAATAATATGTAATAATAGTATACATAACAACAACAACAATAATAAAATACAGTTGACCCCTGTTATTCATGGATTTCTCTATGGACCTTATATGCCCATCATTCACATATTCGAAATATTTTCCGATTGGAAATATCCACAAATTACTGAATTTTCATATCATTTTCATGATTAAATGCACCCTTTGTGTTAAAAATTAAAAAAACAGATTTTTATAAGCATTCGCTCCGACAAGTAATACAAACCCTCGGTCCTTTACATATGGAATAATACTTGCAGCGCAGCTGGACCGGTCGTAAGCTTTCAAACAAGGTGGTTCAGTAGTTAACTGCTTGTCCGATGGTCAGGAGTCGTCGTTGCCCCCCGTCATCGTCTGCAGCCGCCTCTTCCCCTTCGATTTACAAGGCCCCACAGCCAAGGAAGAAGAAGGGCCCCCCCCCCCCAAAAAAAAATCTCACTCAGAGACTTCTAAGGGTCTGCCCTGCTCCGGTGGGGCAGTTGGGGCTTCCGCTGGTCCTCCTGTTCCCTCGGGAACGGGACCCGTCTCTTCTCCAGCAAGGAAGAAGAAGACGGGGACTGGAGGCTTCTGCCTCCTTACACCGGGAAACCAGTCTCGGGCCGCTCGCTCGCGGAGAGGTACTGGACTGTACGATCACCCACGGGTGACCGTGCAGCCAGGTTCAGACTGCTGAGCCTGCTCCACCGGCAGAACCCAGGCACGGAGCGGAAGGCTGGTGGCAGTCGCCCAGGTGACTCCCGCCAGATCGGCGATCGCTCTGTTGCAAGCGACCCGCCTGGTAGCCAGGGTTGACACGACTGTCCCACCGGACTGTCCTCGGGCTGAAGGCTATGGAAGAGGTCCCCCCGGTCACCAGCCCCAGTCTCGGCTGGGCCAGGTACCGTGACGTGCTGCGAGGACGGTGCACACTCCCACCGCGCCAGTGGACTCTGCCGGTCTCCTGACCATCGCTCCCACCAGGACCGTACGGATTGTGTGACAGGTAGCAGCTCTCCTGATGCTTTGGACCGTCGCTACCGTCCTCGTTCCGGTGGCTCTCCCCAGGGAGACCGCGGGACTAGGCCTGCAGCTTGATCGTCACCTCGGGTTGGTGATGACCTGCAGCCCTCCCAGCCCACCGACTCAGCTGGTAGGCAGGGAGGAGCGAGGCGATTAGGAGCAACCGTGAGGAGTGTGCTTCACACGGTCCCGCCACGAGGGCCTACAAGCCTGGCATGGTCTTGGGACCGAGCAGATTGTACGCCCAAGTGGTTGGAGGAGACCACGAGGGGTCTGTCGTGGTTCCTCCTGTGAAGGAGGAGAATCTTGAGAGGTGTTCTCCTTAGATGGACTTGAAGGTCCATCCCCTCAGGATGCGATCACCCCGAGATCCAGAGGTCATTTGCGGAGGTCATTGCACTGATTTGTCAGCACGACGACCTCAGGGAAGGATCAGTGCTCCCTCCCTCTGAGCCTCCATCGAGGCTGGAGTCGTTCTGGGGGCCTAAGAAGGAACACAGGACGGCGGTGGTTCTGCTCCGGTCCTCCTTGGCTGATGGTGTGCTGGGCCAGGTGAACTCTCGTCTCTGGATAGGAGGGATCACTTAGGTCCGGCAGGTCGACCAAGCCGCTCCCCCCTCCTCTACCACGACAGCAGCGCTTCTACGTGCCATCAGAGGACCCGGTGCCACCCAAGCAGGTTAACCCGTAGATAGCCAGACTAACTCTGGGTGTGCCTCTTAACCACCTGCTGGCCGAGAATCTCTGGTTCTCACAGCAGGAGGCACAGGCCTTGGAAGCGACTGCCTTGGCAGCATTCCAGGCAGTCTCCTGGCTGGGCCTGTGGTCCCTCACAGTGTCCAAAGTCGCTGCTTCCTCGGGACACATCACTGCCGAAGGGGACCCGGCTTTCACAGTCCACTCCCGAAGGGGACCCGGCTTTCAAAGACTGTGTCAGTCTGAAGGTAGGGCTATTTCCTACCTTGCCCACCAGACGGCCAACCTGTGGGCCAACCTGGTCCTGAGACGTCGGGACGCAGTCCTCAATCGAGTGACCAGGACGGCAGGGCGTGAGGCAGCGCTGGGTCTTAGGAACGGACTGTTGTTGGGTTCCTCCTCTCTCTTCCCTAGAGAGATGGTGGACGTTGCGGTGGAACAGCGGCGCAGAGGACAGTGACCGCCTAGTACACCAGGCAGTCTCGAAGGTGTCTGGACAACTTTGAGCCACTGCGGCCAAGCCTCGGAGCTCGGCTTGCTCTTCCTCTGCGGCCAAGGCGACTTCCACATTGGGGCTGAGAGGAAAGACCCAGCCTTTGACTTCTTCAGTAAGGAACGACCGTCAGCCCTCCTCCCAGTCCTTTTCCCGAGGAAGATCCGGGATGAAAAAGTCGAAGAAGGGGCGGCGTTCCCCCTCACCTGCTGCCAGGTGGGGCGGTTGCCTGGTGAGCCATTGGGCAACTTGGCAGCGCTACGGAGCCGAGACCTGGATAGTGGATGTCATTATGGAGGGATATCTACTATCTACTACCCTTCGAGTCGCAGCCACCCCTCGCTTTGCACCCAGTCCATCATCAGACGTACGTTCCCGGTTCTGCCAGGGACGTAGCGCTTTGGCAAGAAGTGGAAGCCATGCTGAGCAAGCAAGCTGTAGAGGTCGTATGAGATCAGTTGCTGGGCTTCTACAGTAGACTTTTCCTGGTGGAGAAGTCATTGGGGGGCTGGCGCCCGGTGATAGATCTCTCTCCCTTGAACCGATTCGTTCGCCAGACTTAAATCACGATGGAAACGGCATGATCCGTGCTGAATTCCATCAGGGAGAACGACTTCATGCTTACGGGGGACCTGAAGGATGCGTATTTCCAAATACCTATCCACCAGTCCTCCAGGAAGTACCTCCGCTTCATCCTCGACGGGACAGTGTACCAATTCAGGGCACTTTGCTTCGGTCTCTCAACCGCCCCACAGGTGTTCATGCGAGTGTTCTCGCTGGTGTTCGCTTGGGCCCACTCGGTCGGGATACGTCTACTGAGGTATCTTGACGATTGGCTGGTCCTGGCGAGCCCCCGCTCGCAGTTGCTACAGGACAGGGATCGACTCCTCGAATTCTGCCGCGATCTGGGGATCGTGGTGAACTTCGAGAAGTCAGATCTCGAGCCCAAGCAGAGGATGAAGTACCTGGGCATGCTGATCGACTCGGTAGTAGGGCAAGTCTTCCCCGCAGACTCGCGGATCAGCAGGTTCAGGGAGGCAGCCGGACGGTTCCTGTCTCGACAGGAGCAGTCAGCTCAGCAGTGGCAGGTCGTGATCGGTCACCTGTTGCCGCTGGACAAGTTAGTCCCTCACGGGCATCTTCACCTGCGTCTCTTCAGTGGAGGCTAAAGGAGTGTTGGTCACAGGCAAGAGACCCGCCATACCTCCCCGGCCCTCTCACGGAGGAGGTGAGGCAGGACCTAGCCTGGTGGCTGGACGATGGGAACCTCGTAAGAGGAGTACCTCTCCGCACTCCCCCTCCGTAGATGTTGCTGTTCTCAGAAACATCGACCGAGGGCTAGGGTGCACACCTGGAGGAGTTGCTGGCTGCAGGGGTGTGGGACCATTGCGACAAGCACCTTCACATCAACATCCTGGAGCTCAAGGCAGCGTTCCTCGCACTTTAAGAGTTTCGGGAACGTGTGATGGGACACTCAGTGGTGTTGATGAGCGACAATACCTTGGTAGTGGCATATGTCAACAAACAGGGGGCCTAGTGTCTCTCCCATTGCACCAGTTGATGATGCAGGTGTACGAGTGGGCCGTAGCCCACTCAGTAGAGCTGTCAGCCAGATACATTCCAGGGAAGAGGAACGTAGTGGCAGGCAAGCTCAGCCGCCGGAATCAGGTGATCGGGACCGAATGGTCTCTTCACCCAGACGTGGCAGAAAGGCTCTTTGACCTTTGGGGGTATCCAGTTGTGGATCTGTTCGCCACCCAGCACAACAGAAAACTCCAGGTTTTCTTTTCAGTTGTGCCGGACCCATGGGCAGCTGCAGAGGATGCATTTCAACACCCGTGGGACAACCTCCTCGTCTACGCCTTTCCCCTGTTCTGTCTGATTCACAAGGTGATCAGCAGGGTGCTAGTCACCAGCAATCTTCGGATGATTCTGGTGGCACCCAAATGGCCTCAGGCTGTTTGGTATCCGGACCTGCTGGCTCTTCTCGCCGAGGCACTGCGAGAGATTCCCTCATGGCACAACCTCCTGTGCCAACCACACGTGGAACGGTACCACCAAGCGGTTCGGTCCCTGTGTCTTCACAGCTGGCTGTTATCCACGATCTCTTCCAAACGAGAGGCTTTTCTTGCCGAGCAGCAACAGAGAGGCAGGGTACCTCAGACAGTCCTCTGCAGCAGTGTACCAGGGGAAGTGGTCTGTCTTCTGTGGTTGGTGTCATGGATGGGACTCCTCGTTCACTCCAGAGCCACCCCTCTTCAGCAGGCAGCGGATTTCCTCGTCTTCCTTTGCCGAGAGAATCTCCTCTCCATCTCCGCAATTAAAGGCTAACAGAGCCGCTCTGGCCCTAGTCCTAAAACTGTGAGGAGTAGACATTTCCACCTCCGTGGAAATCTCACTCCTGATGAAGAGCTTCGAGAGGTCTTGCCCACCCAGGGAACTCAAGGCCCCCAGGGTGGGATGTGACTCTCGTTACTTAGGAGTGAATCGCAAACCCTTCGAGCCACTCCGGGAGTCGTCAGACAGGGATCTGACCCTCAAGACCATCTTTCTGATGGCCCTGGCATCGGCGAAGAGAGTAGGGGAACTTCACGGTCTTTCCTTCGATGTCAAGCAATCGAGGGGATAGGGATCAGTGACACTCGATTTCGTCCCGGATTTCGTAGCGAAGACTCAGAACCCTTCGGTCCCTGATGACCGGTTCGAATCCTTCAAGATCCCTTCCCTGAAGGACTTCACTGACAACGATGCGGATGAGGTGCTGCTTTGTCCTGTGAGGGCGCTACGGCGCTATCTGAAGAGAACTCGTCACCTCAGGCCTGAGTCTCGACTCCTCTTCGTTAGCACCGGGGTTACCAAGAAAGAAGTGTCCAAGAACAATATTTCTTTTTGGCTTCATGAGGTGATCAGGAAGGCGTACGCTTTAGACAGGAGTGACTACACCAGTACCCTTCGTCCGAGAGCCCACGAAGTCAGAGGTATTGGTCCAATCCTCGCATTCCGCAAGAACTGGTCCATGGCACAGGTGCTGAAGGCAGGGGTTTGGACCAACCAGACCACCTTTACATCCTTCTACCTTCGGGATATCACCCACAGGTCCTTGGACACCTTTTCCTTGGGACCCGTGGTGGCTGCTAAACCAGTTGTGTAGCTAACCCAGCTTCCTCGCCAGACAAGATGGCATCTCATCCTTGTGAGACTGCATGAATGGAAGAGTGAATGAGAGTGTGACTGGCTTCTCTTTCTTCTCTTTTCTTCCCTCTCCCTGCAGGCAGAGGGTGGTGATCATCACTACGCTGGACAGGATGCTGATGCAGGTAAGCCATGCGACTGAGCTCCATTCTTCCCTTTTATTAGGGATAGAAGCGTTTATCCGCCACTCCCCTAACAAGGTGGGGGAGTGGACGCCAACAAGAGACAAACTCAAGACCTTATATTTGGCCCTTGCGTAGGAACTGGTCCTTGCTTACTATTCATAAGAGGCACGCTTCTGACCACTGATCCCACAGTGCACACCCCGATCAGATGGACAGAGGCTAAGGATCCCCTCCCCTCTACCTGCTAACGACCAGGGAGGGAACCAAGGTAGGATGAACACCAGTCTGTTCATAAGAATCAGATTCCACCCACCAATAAGTGAGTCTTCCATGTATAAAGGACCAAGGGTTTGTATTACGTGTCGGAAGAAATTACAGTTTGTCGTAAATTGTATTTTTCCTAACTATACAAACCTGAGGTCCTTTACACATAGTCCCACCTCATGCCACCCCTCACTCTGTTCCTGGGCCTAAAGCAAAGTGAAGCTTCACCTCCCAGTCGGGCGGGACTCCCGACCATGGGACAAGCAGTTAACTACCGAACCCCCTTATTCGAAAGCTTATGACCGGTCCATCTGAGCTGTAAGTATTATTCCATATGTAAAAGACCTCGGGTTTGTATAGTTAGGAAAAATATAATTTACGACAAATTGTAATTTTTAGTGGGTTTTTCTTGAGTTTGAAAGAACAAAATAGGCAGTTTGAAGCCTTTTTATTGGGATCTAAGTACTCCCGGATTCTAGCTATTTGCGAGGGGTGGGGGAGGGGGTCTGGTACGCATCCCTGCAAATACAGGGTTCCACTGTAATAATGTTTGAATGCTCACACTTGTATAGAGCTGTGAAGTTTTATGTGGTTCTGACTTCAGGAATATTTTTTCAAGTAATCTGAACATTTTCCTGTTATCTGTTCTTTATTGTTTACAGGGGTTGTATTTTCTCAAATCCTCTATACAAGACATATCATTTTGTTCATGACACTTACCTGTCAGATATATATATATAGCTGTATTCTCTGAAGTCCGACAGAATTTCAAAACTCCCGGCACACGCAGTGATCGGCCAGGTGGTTAGTACCCATTCCCGCCGCTGGGAGGCGGGTATCAGGAACCATTCCCATTTTCTATTCAGATTTTCTCTGTCGCCAGTGCTGTAAACAACTGTTTCCAGTACCTCCGCCTAGGATTTTGAAAACTTCTTTTGGATAGATGTGAAGAGTGCGAGAGTTGAACTGATAACTAATGGAAGATTTATGATTCGTACGTGCGAAAGCTTGAACGTGATAGAATCAGGAGGTCTTCCTCCAGGAGTGCTTCTGTTAAAAGTCAGGGTAGTAATTTACCTCAGTCTAACCCAACTGTAGATGTTGTTGATCCTAACCCTGTAATATTGCCTCCGGGCAAGGAAGTGGTATCTACAGATGGGAATGCACTTGTTATGATTATGGAATCGATTCGTAACTTAGAATCGAAAGTGCTCGCGCTCCAAACAAATGTGAAGTGTAGTGAGAGTGTTCGTGCCCCTAGTGTTGTGGAGGGGGCGTCAGATCGATCCCATAATGCCTCTAGGCCTAGACCTCTGTCTGACTCCCAGGACTTAGGGAATGGGCAAGTCAAAAGCCGAAGGAGGGTTACGGGAACTAACCAGTCTGACGTCCCTTCGGCAGGTCCTGTAGACACATCCAAGGCTGCCAAGGATCGTGCACGAGCACAAATTCTGAGAGAGTGCTTCGTTCCGATACGTAATACAAACCCTCGGTCCTTTAACAATAGGAAGTAGCTAGCGGCAGCTGGACGGTCGTAAGCTTCGAACAAGGGGAGAACGGTAGTTAACTGCTTGTCCGATCGTCGCGCGCCGCGCGACTGGGAGGTAAACAAATCACTTTTGCTTTCGGCCGTATGTGGGAAGGACGTGTTCGCCATCGCTCTGCCCGCTTTGTCGTTTGCTTTGACTTTGAGTATTTGCCTCTCTTTCTGTATAAATCAGGAGTGACTGTAAGTACTTTTACAATTCTATTGATCTTGCAATGAGTGAATTGGAAGAAATGGAGATTTCACCGCGCCCTCCAGTCGCCCGTAGAGTGTGTCCCGGGCTGGAGGGGCGTAGATGTGGAGGGTTCAGGTCATTCGTTGACGTGGACCCCCATGAGGTTTGTACTCGTTGCCGGGGGCGAGAGTGCTCCCGCAACGAACCTTGTGTCATATGTGTTAATTGGTCCGAGGCGCAGTGGGTGCTGTACGAGGGCAGGAAGAGACTTAGGCCGGCCAAGAAGTCATCGGAAAGTCCAGTGACTCCTTTGGTGACGGACACTTCGTCCTCTTTCCTGCCCCCCGGCCAGCCCCCACGTTTCGCGCCTTCCCCTGCGGGGGGGGGTAGCGGAGTCCTTTTCCTCTCTCGATCCGTCGAGTGTGGAGGAGGGCGCCCGCTACCCGGACGTACAGCTGTACTCGGGGTCTTCCGTTCCGATCTGGGGGGGGTGTTTCTTCATCCCCATGGGTCGTGAGGGAAGGGAAGCCCCTCCAAACTAAACCCGACTATTGTCTCCGCTAGGTGTGGCCATCAGTGAAAGGACGACTTGGGACAGGTGGTGGGAGTCGCTGGGACTGCAGTGATGCCCAAGCTCCAGGGGTTGCTCACAGGTTGGCGGGGTCGGCGGTGGTCGCACTCATGGTGCTGGTGACACCACAACTACCACCGACAATAACGACACCAGCGTATGAGATGCCACCACATCTGGTATACGCCCATATAATGTCGGTGACACCCACGGTGGGCTATACAAAAACCAATTGCTGCCCGTGCCAAGGAGACGGTGCCCACCACCACCTGGATTTTTTCCTTTGCCGACCCGGACTTCCGCTGCCCGAAGAGTACCCCCCTGGACCTGCCGCCAGTGCCACGGATGACGGAACTGCCGACAGGACGCCTGGCTCTCCCGTGGTACCTGCCGTGCCTGCCGTACCTGTTGCCGTTCCAGCTACTCTTTCCATTTCAGAATCGGCCTGCACATTCCTTTCAGATGTTTCCATGCCGTTCCTGCTGTTCCCGGACCTGTTCCTGTTGTTCCTGCTGCTGGTGTTGCTGTCACAGTCTCAGGTCTTTCCGGACAGGTTGCAGTCGGGCCCTGTTGCTTCGGCAACTGCCCCGGCTCCCTCCTGGATGGAAGACCTGACGTCTGTTCTGCGGAGCCTGGCGAAGAAGAAGAGGAAGAGGAAGAAGGTGTCGTCGTCGTCTTCATCGTCTTCTTCGTCGTCTGCTGCCTCTCCTTCCCCTTCGACTTCTAAGGCCAAACAGCCGAAGAAGAAGAAGGCTGCCTCCTCCCCCCCTAAGAAGACTCCTTCGGGATCTTCTAAGGGCCCGGCTCGCTCAGGCGAGCTGGGGAGCTCTTCTGCTGGTCCTCCTGTTCCTTCGGGAACGGGGCCCGTCGCTTCTTCTGCAAAGAAGAAGTCGACGGGGGACCAGAGGTGCACCAGCCGGCGGTCGGTGCGTCCTCACCTGGTGCTAGCGGTTCTGCCGCTAAACCAGGTTCCGTCTCGGCCGCTTCTCGTTCGCGAGAAGCACCGAGTGGACGCTCTTCCAAAGAGGACCGTCCAGCCAAAGTTTTGACGCCCGAGCTCGCTCGCCGTCAAGACAGCGGCGCGGAGCAGAAGACTGGCGAGAGTCGTGCACACGACTCTCGCCAGGCCAGTGGACGCTCTCGCAGCGATCAACTGGCTGCTCGGGCTGACGTGACGGTCGCTGACCGGCCACGGGTTGAGGCGAGGAAGGAGTCCCACGGCCGCCGGTACCAGCCACGGCTGGTACGCCGAGAGCGGTTTGGACGCGCCGAGACGGACGCTGGCCGGTCTCGACGCGAAAGGGAGCCTAGCAGGTCACCCGTCCGCCGCTCCACCCGATGGGAGACCAAGGGCGGAGACGGTGACCAGCGGCAGCTCGCTGACGATAGAGACTCTCGACGTTCTCAGCCGAGGCCAATCGCCTCAGGCGAGCGGCAAGGCTAGGCCTGCTGCTCGACCGTCACCGCGGGTTGACGATCAACAGCAGCCCACCTACACGCACGCTGGTCCTGCCAGCGAGCGAGGGGGGAGCGTCAGTCTGCCTCTCCTGTACCTTCAACCTCCTCGGGCTATACCGGAGGGAGGGCGATTGGTACCAAGGAGCGATCACGAGAGGTGCGCCGCTCGTGACCCAGCTATGACGCCGTGCGGCTCAGGCACGGTCTTAGGACCGACCAGAACGTACGCGCAAGTAGTTGGAGGCGACCGTCAGGGGTCTGTCGCTGTTCCTCCTTCTGAAGGAGGAGTATCGAGGGATATGCTCTTGCTGGAGGGACTGGACGGTCCTACTCCACAAGACGCGGTAACGCCTGAGATACAGAGGAACTTCGCAGAGGTCATTAAGCTGATGCGTTTGCATAATGACCTTGCGGAAGGATCGCCGCTACCACCAGCAGAGCCCACGTCCCGGCTCGAATCATTTTGGGGTCCCAAGAGGGAGCCCAAAATGATGATGGGGTTGCCACGATCGGAGCTTGCGGACTCGGTCCTGGATCAGGTGGAGAATCTCGTCTCCGGACGGGAGGACTCGCTAAAATCCGGACGGTCCTCTAAGCTGCTTCCTCCTCCTCTACAGCGGCAGAGGCGATTTTACGTGCCACGGAAGACCCGATACTGCCGAAACAGGTTAACCCGGAGTTAGCGAGGCTGACTCCAGGTGTTGTCCCTGCAGCAGCTTCCTGTCGGAGAACTTATGGTTCTCGCAGCAGGAGGCACTTGCCCTGGAATCTACCGCTATGGCAGCATTCCAGGCAGTTTCCTGGTTGGATTTGTGGTCCCTCACAATATCCAAAGTAGCGGCCGGCTCTGGGAGTTCTGCTCTCGAAGACGACGCTTCTTTCAGGAGACTGTGCCAGTCTGGAGGAAGAGCAATCTCTTACCTCGCCCATCAGACTGCTAACCTGTGGGCCAACTTGGTTCTTCGACGTAGGGACGCAGTCCTTACCCGAGTGACCAAGGGGGCCGCCGGGCGTGAAGCGGCACTCGGGCTACGAAATGGACCTCTTATTGGAGTTCCCAGCTCTCTTTCCTGGAGAGATGGTGGACGCTGCGGTGGAACGGCGGCGCACTGACGAGAGTGACCGCTTAGTCCACCAGGCAGTCTCGAAGGTTTCTGGGCAACCTCGAGTAACTGCGGCCAAACCAAAACCAAAGAGCTTGGCTAGCGCTTCCACGGCGGCGAAGACGGTTGCACCGTCCAAACCCCGTGTGAAGACTCCAGCTGTTTCAACTTCTGCTAGAGGAGGCCGCAACCAGCCCTCCTCCCAGCCCTCCTTTCCCCGAGGAGGTGCTGGAAAGAAGTCGAAACGAGGAGGAGGGAAACGCTAGGGACGGCGTTCCCCTCACCTGCTGCCGGAAGTGGGGGGGTGCCTGGCTGAGCCATTGGGCGAACTTGGCAGCGCTACGGCGCCGAGAACTGGATAGTAGACGTCCTTCGGGAGGGATATCTAAGCTACCCTTCGAGTCTCGGGCCCCCCCGCATCTCCAAACCGGTCCATCTACAGACCTATGTCCGGGGATCAAACAAAGGACAAACGCTCTTCGACAGGAGATCAACCATGCTGGCGAAACGAGCTGTAGAAATCGTGGAGGACCAGTCACCGGGCTTTTACAGCCGCCTCTTCCTAGTGGAGAAGGCATCGGGGGCTGGCGTCCGGTGATAGACCTCTCTCCCCTGAACCGCTTCGTTCGCACGACGCGGTTCACGATGGAGTCGGCACGCTCAGTGCTCGACTCGATCAGGGGGAACGATTTCATGCTTTCAGTGGATCTGAAGGACGCGTATTTTCAAATACCCATCCATCAGTCCTCCAGAAAGTACCTCCGCTTCATCTTTCGGACTGGGACGGTGTACCAATTTCAGGGCACTTTGTTTCGGTCTCTCAACCGCCCCACAGGTGTTCACGCGAGTGTTCACTCTGGTGTCGGCTTGGGCCCATTCGAACGGGTACGTCTTCTGAGGTATCTCGACGATTGGCTAGTCCTGGCGAGCTCCCGCTCGCAGTTGCTACAGGACAGAGATCGGCTCCTCAAGTTTTTGTCGCGATCTGGGGATCGTGATAAACTACGAGAAGTCCGACCTCGAACCCAAGCAGAAGATGAAGTACCTGGGTATGCTGATAGACACGGTAGCAGGGCAAGTCTTTCCCACAGACTTGCGTATCAGCAAATTCAGGGAGGCAGCCGGCCGGTTCCTGTCTCGGCAGGAACAGGCAGCACAGCAATGGCAAGTCGTGATCGGCCATCTGTCGTCACTCGAGAAGTTAGTCCCTCACGGGCGTCTTCACCTGCGGTCTCTCCAGTGGAGACTAAGGGAGAGTTGGTCTCAGGCCAAGGATCCTCCTTACTTTCCCGTGGCTATCACGGACAAGGTGAGGCAGGACCTAGCCTGGTGGTCTCGACGACACAAGAACCCTTAAGAGGAGTGCCCATACGCACTCCCCCCCCGGAGATGGCTTCTGTTCTCAGACGCATCCGACTCCGAGGGATTGGGGCGTCACACCTGGAGGAGTTGCTGGCTGCAGGTGTGTGGGACCATCACGAGAAGCACCTTCACATCAATGTCCTGGAACTCAAGGCGGCGTTCAACGCTCTCCAAGAGTTTCAGGACCGCTTGGTGGGACACTCAGTGGTGTTGATGTGCGACAACACACAGTAGTGGGCATATGTCAACAAGCAGGGGGGCTAGTGTCTCTTCCGCTCCATCAGTTGACGGTGCAGGTGCACGAGTGGGCCACGGCTCACTCGATAGAGCTGTCAGCACGCTACATTCCAGGCAAGAGGAATGTAGTAGCAGACAAGCTCAGCCGTCGGGATCAGGTGATAGGGACCGAATGGTCTCTACACCAAGACGTGGCGGAAAAGGCTCTTCAACCTGTGGGGACGACCGGTCGTAGACCTAGTTTTTTGCGCCACCCGGCACAACAGAAAACTTCAGGTTTTCTTTTCAGCTGTGCCGGACCCATGGGCAGCTGCAGAGGACGCTCTCCAACACCCCTGGGACAACCTCTTCGCGTACGCCTTTCCTCCCTTCTGTCTGATTCGGAAAGTGATCAGTCGAGCGCTGGTCACTCCCAATCTCAGAATGATCCTGGTGGCTCCCAAACGGTCACAAGCCGTTTGGTATCCGGACCTGCTGGCTCTTCTTGCGGATGCACCGAGAGAGCTACCCACTTGGCACAACCTTCTAGCCCAGCCACACGTAGAACGGTACCACCAAGCAGTCCAGTCCCTTCAACTTCACGGCTGGCTGTTATCCACATCTCTTGCGAACGAGAGGCTTTTCTCGTAGCGCAGCAACAGAGATGGCTGGACACGTCAGACAGTCCTCTGCAGCTGTGTACCAGGGGAAGTGGGCCGTCTTCTGTGGTTGGTGTCGTAGACAGGGTCTGTCTCCTCTCAGAGCCACTCTTCAGCAGGTAGCGGATTTCCTCGTGTTTCTTCGCCGAGGAGAAGCTCCTCTCCAGTACCCACAGTTAAGGGATATAGAGCCGCCCTGGCTCTCGTCCTAAAACTGAGGGGACTGGACATCTCGAATTCGTTCGAGATATCCTTGCTAATGAGGAGCTTCGAAAGGTCTTGCCCACCCAGGGAACTCAGGCCCCCTGCGTGGGATGTGACTCTCGTACTTAGGAGTTTGACTCGAAGACCCTTCGAGCCACTCCGAGAGTCGTCAGACAGGGATCTGACCCTCAAGACCCTCTTCTTGCTGGCCCTGGCATCGGCGAAGAGAGTAGGGGAACTACATGGCCTTTCTTATGATGTTAAACATACCAGAGGCTGGGGATCTGTGACGCTCGATTTCGTCCCGAACTTCGTAGCTAAGACTCAGAATCCGTCGATCCCTGACGACAGGTTCGAGTCTTTCACGATCCCCTCCCTCCTGGACTTCACCGATAACGATGCGGATGAGATGCTGCTTTGTCCTGTGAGGGCGCTACGGCGCTATCTGAAGAGAACTCGACATCTCAGGCCTGAGTGTCGACGCCTCTTCGTTAGCACTGGGGTTACCAAGAAAGAAGTCTCCAAGAACACGCTTTCTTTCTGGCTTGCGTGAGGTGATCAGGATGAGCGTACGAAGCTGATGGTAGCGACGACATCCGTACGCTCCGACCGAGAGCCCACGAAGTCAGAGGTATCGGACCCTCCTTAGCGTTCCGTAAGAACTTCTCCGTGGCGCAGGTCCTGAAGGCAGGTGTCTGGGCCAACCAGACCACCTTCACGTCCTTCTACCTTCGGGATATTGCCCACAAGTCCTTGGATACTTTTTTCCGTTCCTTGACCTGGTGGTGGCTGCTCAACACGTTGTGTAAGCTTACCCAGCACCCGAGCAGGCAGAACAGCATCGATTCCTGGTATGACTGGGAGAATGAATGCGTGAATGAGAGAGTGACTGGCTTCTCTTCACCATCTTTTTTCTACCTCTACCTGTGGGCAGAGGGATACGGTCGTTACCTTGCTGGAAGGGAGTCAGATGCAGGTAAGCTATTCAACAGAGCTCCATCCTACCTCTTTAACTAGAGATAGGAGTGTATATCCACCACTTTCTCCAACAAGGGGGAGAAAGTGGATGCCGACATGAGACAAACCCATTACTTTACATTTGCTCATGTAAGGAAAAAGTTCTTACAATGCTGGTACAAAGAGATAACGCTTGCCTCTCTCTTAGTACTCGGCCCAGAGGTCTGACCATTGATCCTGCGGTGCACACCCCGATCAATCGGACAGAGGCTTGGATCCCTCCCTCGCTCTTACGACCAGGGAGGCATTCCAGGGATGGACGAACACCAGGTCTGTTCATCAAAAAAGACTCAGATTACCTTCCCACCAACCAAGAAAGAGTCTTCCTATTGTTAAAGGACCGAGGGTTTGTATTACGTATCGGAACAAATGACAATTTGTCGAAATTGCATTTTTACTAACTATACAAACCTGAGGTCCTTTACATATAGTCCCTCCTCATGCCACCCCTCACTCTGCGTATTTTGCATGGGCCAAAAGCAAAAGTGATTTGTTTACCTCCCAGTCGCGCGGCGCGCGACGATCGGACAAGCAGTTAACTACCGTTCTCCCCTTGTTCGAAGCTTACGACCGTTCCAGCTGCCGCTAGCTACTTCCTATTGTTAAAGGACCTCAGGTTTGTATAGTTAGGAAAAATGCAATTTTCGACAAATTGTCATTTTCGTCCTCCGAGGCGCCTTCCCCTCACCGGGATTGGAGCTCTCAGAGGACCTCTCATGATGAAAGCGGTAAAGACGCAAGAGTCGCACAGCGGCCGTCGCTTTCCCGCCCTCTTAAGAGAGGTTTGTTCCGACACGTTATACAAACCATTGGTCCTTTACACTAGGAAGATTGCGTAAGCGGCAGCTGGGATGGTAGTAAGCTTCGAACAAGGGGTTAGGTAGTTAACTGCTTGTCCGACAGTGCGCGCACCTCGCGACTGGGAGGTGAAGAATCACTTTTGCTTTCGGCCGCGGGTGTGAAAGACGTGTTCGTCATCGCTCTCTGCCCGCTTCATCGTCGTATGCTTTGTTTATATTGTGTTTTCTACTAATGGTTTGTTTGACTTGAAAATGAAACTGTAAGTACTCTGTTTTCATTTTCATTACTTAATTATGGGTCAAAAAGGAGCTATCGCCGTGGATGCGGCGGTTTCCGCTCTTTTCATGAAATTGATACCCTTGAATTATGTCTCAGTGCCGAGGGCGGGAGCGCTCTCGCGCCGAGTCATGTATTTTGGGCGAAAGTGTGTAATTGAAAAATGTAAGTTCTCATTTCATTATATTTCTGCCCTGTGTGTTCGTTGCCGAGAGCGTGAATGCGCTCGGCACGAGCCTCTTATTTTGTATGAATAGAATGCAATGAAAGTGGATTCGCAATTGCAGTATTCTTTTTCATTTTCATTTATTTAATTGAATCAATTTTAATTTGGATCAATTTCCGCTCTTACCCGGGAATTGATCCTTCCCATTTTATTTTATGTGAAAGTGAAATTGCAAGTGCAGTATTCTCTTTCATTTTCATATATATTTTTATGATAGCATCATATTATTGGATCAAGTTTCCGCTCTTACCCGGGAATTGATCCTTCCCCCTTTATGTTTTATGAAGTGAATCGCAAGTGCAGTATTCTGTTTCATCTTCATATTTTTCACTGCTGTGCGGGGGTAGGGGAAGCGAAGGTCTGCCAGGAAGTCGTCAGAAAGCTCTCCCGCGACTCCCTTGGTATCAGATTCTTTGTCTTCTTTCCTGCCCCCCGCTCAGCTTTCTCGTTATATTTTGTATTTGGGGTATTCCTTGCGTTCGGGGTGGGCATGTCTCCCCCCCGTGCGTGAGGGAACCCCTCTTACTAATCTGTCTGTGCTACCGCAGGTGCTACATCCGTGGGGGACAACCTTGGACAGGTATGGGCCATTGGGGCTGCAGGGCGTGCCTAGCATCCACGGGCTGCTGCAGCGTCTAGCGAGGTCTGGGGCGGTGACCCATGGAGCGGTCCCCACTACTACCTCCACGAGCTCCACGGCCGCTTATGCTGCTCCCCCCCGCCTGGTCTACACTCCCCATGCTGTCGGTGAGCAACACCCGTCTGCCGCTACTAGGGCCGGTCGCAGCCGTACCGAGGGGGGGTATGCCGCCTGCGCCGGCCTGTGTTTTTTCTTCGTAGTTGGCCTGGCCCCAGGACGTTCCGCTCTGCTTCCAGGAGCTCGCCCCTGGACCCGGCCCGCCAGTACCCAGGTCCCGCTGGCTGCCGATGATTCTACGAGGCGATGGCTGGGCCTGCCGTACCTGCCGTACCTGCCTCTGATGTGGTTCCCGCTGCTGGCTTGGCTGTCCCTTCTGTGTCTACCGCTGCCGCTGTTCCTGCCACTCCTGCCGCTCCTGAGCTGGTTACTGTACCTGTCGCTCCTGGTTCCTGCGCCTGTCCATGCTGGTCCTGCCCACGATGTGTCTTCCCCAGTCCCAGGTCCTTCCGGACAGGTGCAGTCGGGCTGTGTTGCTTCGACAATAGCCCCGACTCCGGCCTGGATGGAGGACCTAACGACTGTCCCAGTCCCATGTCCTTCCGGACCGGTGCGGTCAGGCCGTGTTGCTTGGGCAATAGCCCCGACCCCGGCCTGGATGGAGGACCTGACGACTGTCCTGCTTGAGCTGACGAGGAAGAGGAAGAAGAGGAGGAAGGTGTCGTCTTTGTCTTCATCGTCTGCTGCTGCCTCTTCCCCTTCGACTTCTAAGGCCTATAAGCCGAAGAAGAAGAAGGCTGCCTCCCCCCCTAAGAAGGCTCCTTGGCAACTTCTAAGGGCCTGTCCCCCCCCGGTGGGACGGGGAGTCCTTCTGCTGGTCCTCCTGCTCCTTCGGGAGCGGGGCCCGCCTCCCCTTCTGCAAGGAAGAGATAGACGGGGACCAGAGGAGTACCGGTTACCACTGGTACTTCCTCGCCTGGTGCTAGCGGCGATGCCACTACGCCAGGTTCCGGCTCGGTCTCTCGTTCGCGAGAGATCCCGAGTGTACACTCTCCCTCGGGAGACCGTGCAGCCAAAGTTTCAGCGTCAGAGTTCGCTCGGCGCCAAGACCGCGGCACGGAGCAGAAGGCTGGTGAGAGCCGCTCAGGTGACTCTCGCCAGGCCAGCGGCCGCTCTCGCAGCGACCAGCTGGTAACCCGGGTTCCCCCCTAAGAAGGCTCCTTCGGGAACTTCTAAGGGCCCGTTCCACTCCAGTGGGACGGGGGGTTCCTGCTGCTGGTCCTCCCGCTCTTTCGAGAACAGGGCCCGTCTCTCCTTCCGCAAGGAAGAGGGAGACGGGGACCAGAGGGGTACCGGCTACCACCGATACTTCCTCGTTTGGTATTAGCGGCGCTGCCGCTAAGCCAGGTACCGGCTCGGTCCCTCGTTCGCGAGAGCCCGAGTGTACGGTCTCCCTCGGGAGACCGTGCAGCCAAAGTTCTGGCGCCAGAGCTCGCTCGGCGCCAGTACCGCGGCACGGAGCAGAAGGCTGGTGAGAGCCGCTTAGTGACTCTTGCCAGGCCAGCGGTCGCGCTAGCAGTGACCAGCTGGTAACCCGGGTAGATGTGACGGTCCCTGACCGGCCACAGGCTGAGGCTGGGAAGAGGTTCCCACCCCGATCGTTGGCACCAGCCTAGGCTGGTACCAGCGGTTCGACGCGCTGCAAGAACACGCACCGGTCTCACCGCGACAGTGGTCTCTGCAGGTCTCCCGACCGCCGCTCCCACAGGGACCGGGCAGATAGGGGGACCAGCAGCAGCCCCTCTGACACACGAGATCGGAGCAGCTGTTCCTCCGTCAGCCGTTTCCCCAGGGGAAATGACTCGACTAGGCCTGCAGGTTGGTGATCGCCTGCAGTCCCCCAAGCCTGCTGGTCCTGCCAGCGAGCGAAAGGGAAGCGTCGGGTCTTCTTCTCCCGTGCCTTCAACTTCCTCGGTTTCCACCGGGAAGAACGAGGCACAGTGGGGAATCGTGAGGGTATGCCCCTCACGATCCCGTCACGACGCCGTACGTTCCAGGCATGATCTTCGGACCGACCAGGACGTATGGGCAAGTGGCAGGAGGAGACCGAGAGGGGTCTGTAGCTGTTCCCCCTCCTGAAGGGGAGGTTCTTGGAATACGCTCTTGTTCGAGGGGCTTGACGGTCTCACTCCGCAAGATGCTGTCACTTCCGAGATCCAGAGGAATTTGACTGAGGTTATTGCGCTGATTCGTCAGCACAACGACCTCGCCAATCATCGCCGCTCCCACCAGAAGAGCCACGTCACGGCTCAAGTCGTTCTGGAGCCCGAAGTAGGGAACCAGACTGACGGTGGGCTTGCCGCGATAAGAGCTTCTCAACTCGGTTCTGGACCAGGTAGAGCCTCTCGTCTCCGGACGAGAAGGCTCGCTCAGGTCTAGCCGGTCGGGCAAGCTACTTCCACCTCCTCTGCCGCGACAGCGGCGTTTTTACGGAGTATTGCAACTCTTTTCTCTCTCTCTCTCTCTCTCTCTCTCTCTCTCTCTCTCTCTCTCTCTCTCTCTCTCTCTCTCTCTCCATCACAAATAAGGAAGCAGTTAAAGACCTTGGTGTGATGATGAATAGGAACATGTTATGCAATGATCAAATAGCAACTCTGTTGGCAAAATGTAAAGCAAAAATGGGAATGTTGTTACGGCACTTCAAACAAGAAAAGCTGAACACATGATTATGCTTTATAAAACATATGTTCGTAGTCCACTTTGAATATTGCAATATGATATGGTACCCACACTATCAAAAGGATATTGCCACAAATAGAGAGTGTACAAAGGTCCTTTACAGCTAGAATAGAAGAAGTTAAGGACCTAGACTACTGGGAAAGACTACAATTCTTAAAATTATATAGTCTGGAAAGGAGAAGAGAACGCTACATGATAATTCAGGCATGGAAACAGATAGAAGGAATAGCAGAAAATATCATGGAACTAAAAATATCAGAAAGAGCAAGCAGAGGTAGATTAATAGTGCCCAAAAAATATACCCCCCAGGAAAAATAAGGAAAGCACACAGGACATTAATCCACACGCACCAGCATCGATAATGCAGCGTCTATTCAATGCGGTTGCCAGCTCATCTGAGGAATATATCAGGAGTGAGCGTAGATGTGTTTAAGAATAAGCTCGACAAATATCTAAACTGCATCCCAGACCATCCAAGATTGGAAGATGCAAAATATACCGGAAGATGTACTAGCAACTCTCTGGTAGACATTAGAGGTGCCTCACACTGAGGGACCTGGGGCAACCCGAACAAGATGTAAGGTCTGTAAGGTAAGGTAAGGTCTCTCTCTCTCTCTCTCTCTCTCTCTCTCTCTCTCTCTCTCTCTCTCTCTCTCTCTCCCCCGTCCTCCTGAGAGGTTTCGATCTCGACGTTCACAGTGGTGGCAGATGCTTACCTACAGTACGAGTTCGTAACCCTCCTGGGGGGGGGGGGGGGGGGGGAGGCTGCTCCTACTCTCGTCTCCAAATGCTAGTTCCTCTGGAAAGGCGAGCAATATCCTTTTCCTCCCCCATTCCCTCTCTCCTTACGGCTACGAGGGAAAGGTAGGATCCTACAGAGACTTCTCTGGAGGATCCTATGATTGGGGACTGCGCTACTGGGGGGACCTTCGGGTCCTACCTGACGTAACCCCGGTCGTGGAGGAGGGACCCTGCACCATCTCCGATTTCTACGGGAATCAAGAGGACAACCAACCGATATTAGTTTAACGAATCCGGTGGGGGTTTCGCTGGGTGCTTAGAATTCTGCAGAATTTCTAGCACACAATGGCGAGACCACTGTCCAAGGGAGTTAGACGAGTATTCCCGATAATTGTTACCACGATAATCGGGGATCTCGCCGAATGCTCGAATTCCTGGAATTCTTAGCATTGGAGGAAAACTGTCGGCGAAGGAAGATATCTCACAGTAGGCGGCCAACCCTGGATTAGAGAGAACGGACGGGAATATCCAGTTTGGCTTGAACTATCGTCTTCGTTATTCTGTTCACCATTGAAGCTTTCCTTCGGGGAAGACTTCTTCTCTCTCTATGTTAGAGATCGAAGGCGGTCGATCTTCAATCCTTATTTTGTTTTCTTGAAGGAAAAGAATTTAGGATGGAGATCGTTTTTCAGAATCCTACAAGGCTTATCTACGTATATACCTCGCGACACTGATTCTTGATAAGCAGTTGAATTGTCCGAGTGGGGTAAGGCGGCTAATCCTAGTTACTCTACGGATTGCGACTTAGACGAGGAGTATTCTAATTGAACTGCAACTCGGGGTTGCCCGCAACCTCTCAGGAGTTTCTATTTTCAATTTTTGTACTTGTGGTTTTGTCACGACAACACCATTTCAGCTTTTGTATTTACCGAAATTCGTTTCGCCTAAATATAATTGCTCGAGCATATATTGTTATGCTCGATGGTTCTAACCGAACGCATTCCTTCGTGGAATGGATTACCTGGCAACTCAGGATGACGAGTCAGCGACAGCTACTGTGTATTGAACTGCCCGAGGCAACTCAGTGCCAGCTGCCGCTTCGAAGATGCACGGTTGGTTATGTCTTTCTCCCCTGCTCTGATTGACTACTAACCGTATCTCTGCCCAACAATCATGGACTTAGGTCTCTGATTAATGGGGATTCTCGCATACGTACATGAATGACCATCTACTGCTGTGACACTCGTATTCATCGCCTTCGGTATTGCGAGAATTTACAACAGTGATATCTCTTCGACTTTCATCTTTCTGTTTACCGCACGGTAACAGAATTCTGTAATAGTCTCTTGCTGCATCACACTGCGATAATGCGAATGATTTTTGCGGAATCTGAGTTTGTCCTCAAAATATCTCTTATTCGGAGGTGTGCAATTGTTCAATGTTCACCCCGGATTAGCAGATGTATTGAAAGACATCGCCTACTCCCAGACCTGCCAGCTCTACTTCCAAACGTTCAGCCCATGAGAAGCAGTTCTCCAGGCAGTACTCCCCTGTGTTTTCATTACTGAAGAACGCCCCGCTTTCATTGCAACTTCGACTCCTCACCGGACAGCAATGAAATAGCGGTTAGCGTTTTCAGTCATTTGTAAGCACAGGTTCAGAATCTTGAGATTCCTTCTCTCGATTCAGCTGGAAGACGTAGGTTGCATTCAATGTCTACCTTCGTCTTCAACAGCACATAGTGTTGTTTCTCCTTAGTGGAGATTCAACTACTATGAGAGTGTCTTGCCTTCAGGGACCTCGGTCTCTAGAAGGCAATTGACTTTCGCCGTTTGAGCATATGCCTTAAGAGAATCATCACCGCGCCGTCTGGCATCGGTGACAAACGAATACATTATCTGTTTGGTCTCTCGGCATAACCCTTTAAAGGGCGAAGGTCACGTGACTTACTCGGATGCTTGGACAACTTGCCTCACTGCCGATACCGAACCAGTCAGTCGGCAGCTGTCAGAGCGCCCGAGTCAGTTACGAACTACGCTGTAGACTTAGTTCGGTTGTTCCAGAGCAATCATTGCTTCGTCCTAATAGTTTGTCACAGTACCCATACCATCGACAGCCACCATGGAGTGTCGGTGTCCTATCCAATACCAAGAAGAAGAACTTCGCTGCATGGGGATAGGAGGATGCGAGACTCTTTGTGGATGGCGGACAAGCCAGTATGGGTACTGGACATCACCGAAGTCGAGAAGAGGGATAGGTCATCCGACTATTCCCTTCTTTTCCTCTGAGAGAACTGCATGACTTTTCCTGCGAAGTCAAGCATCCAGGGGATGGGGATCTGTGACACTCGATTTCGTACTGAACTTCGTAGCGAAGACTCAGAACCTTTCGGTCCCTGACGATTGGTTCGAGTCTTTCACAACCCCCTCCCTAATGGACTTCACCGCCTCCGATACGAAGGCTATGCTGCTTTGTCCTGTGAAGGTGCGACGGAGCTGTATGAAGAAACTCGACACCCCAGGATGAGTGTGGACACCTCTTCGTCATTCACTCGCGTTCCGCAAGAACTTCTCCATGGCGCAGGTAGTGAAGGCAGGGGCCTGGTCCGGTTGCACCTCCTTCTACCTTCGGGATATTGCCCACAGGTCCTTGGATCTGTTTCCTTGGGACCCGTGGTGGTTGCTCAACACGTTGTGTAGTTAACCCAGACCCTCGCAGGCTGAACAGCATCGAGTCCTGGTGTGACTGTAAGAATGGATGAGTGAAGAGTGTGTGACTGGCTCCTCTTCCCATCTTTTTCTCCCCTATACCTCTGGGTAGAGGGATACGGTCGTCACCCTGCTGGGTAAGGACGAGATGCAGGTGAGCTACTCAACAGAGCACCATCCTATCCCTTTCACTAGGGATAGGAGTAAATATCCACCACTTCCTCCAACAAGGGGGAGGAATTGGATGCCAACTTGAGACAAACCCATAATTTTATGATTGTCTCTTGCAAACAGGAACAAGTTCTTGCTTGCTGGTACAAAGAGATACGCTTGCCTCTCTCTTTTGTACTTGGTCCAGAGGTCTGACCATTGATCCTGCGGTGCACACCCCGATCAATCGGACAGAGGCTTGGATCCCTCCCTCGCTCTTACGACCAGGGAGGCTTCCAAGGTTGGGCGAACACCAGTCTGTTCACAAAGACTCGGATTCCTCCCACCAAGAAGTGAGTCTTCCTAGGCAAGACGCAGTGAGGGGTGGCATGAGGTGGGGATGTGTGTAAAGGGCCTCAGGTTTGTATAGTTAGGAAAAATGCAATTTTCGACAAATTGCCATTTGTTCCGACACGTTATACAAACCATCGGTTCTTCACCGCGCGCACTGTCGGACAAGCAGTTAACTACCTAACCCCTTGTTCGAAGCTTACGACCGTCCCAGCTGCGGCTTACGCAATCTTCCTAGTGTAAAGGACCTCAGGTTTGTATAGTTAGGAAAAATGCAATTTTCGACAAATTGCCATTTTAAAGAAGAGGACGCTTCATGTCCCTCCTTCTCGACCTGCACTTTGTCCTCTCCTCCGGAATGTTTCGAGGACATTACTCCACAGAAGAGATTCAAGATGTCTTCAGATGAGGACCGCTTTTGAGTATTCAGATCGTCCTGAGTTTATTCCTGAGAGAAAGGAGAGGGATTCCCCCTCGCCCATCATCTTCTCACAGGATGAGTCCTTCTCCTGATCGTGGATCCTCGCCATCCAAGAAGCTTGTAACGTTACGTCAACGATTAGCTTTTCATTTTTCACAAGAAGAGAGGAAGAACCCCGTCGTAGAAAAGACCTTTGGTTACCTGTCAAGAGATCCAGGCAGTCTCCTTTGTCTTCTCCTCATTCTTCTACCTCCTCTGCTTCGTCACCTCTAAGGACGTCAACTCAACCGGAAACGCAAAAGCTTTCCCTGTGAGGGAGTTTCTAGAAGAGATGAAGTGGACATAGGCGCTAGATGTCGCACAGGCGGGCCGTCGCCTTTGTCAGGAGGTGGAGAACCTTCAGCAAGACTTGCCATGAAGACGTTCGTCGGTTTTCTCTGGGGAGGACCCTCGACCAATTTCAGATTCTTCTGACCGTAGATCTAGAGGCTATCGTGACAATATACGTTCGATATATCAGGACGTTCAGCGAAGCTGTCAAAAGGAATTCATTCGGAAGCGTTCATGCAACATGGAATTCTTCAAGACCGAGACTTCCGACAAGAGGACGCTCACGAGGACGCCCCTGTTGAAGCTAGACGTGCTAAACATACAGGCGTTCATATAGAAGTTGAAAAGGACACCTTTGAAGACGATCGATGTTCTCCGTATCATCACTCTCGTCAGGACACTTGCGATGACGAGTTTATGGTTGCTATACGTCCTTCAATTCGAAACTTCGGTCGTGAGGACGCTTTGAAAGACGCGAGACGTCATTCACATCGGAACGAGCGGCAAGAAGCTCGCGAAGTTGGTTTTGAGGACGTTCGACGTCGTAAGCGTCAAGACGCTAGCGCATACGATCGTAAGGACGCTTTTGCAGGCGCTCGATGCCTCTTACGTCGGGACACTCTTCAGGAAGTTAATAAGGACGCTTTGGATGACGCTAAGCGTCCTGCACGTCAGGACGTCCAGATTAATACTGATATTGCTATTCAAGATAGACGCCCTGCTCTGCAAGCAGATGATCAGGAGCAGGATGCTACGCAGGGAGTTCCTGTACAGGAACGTGATAAGGACTTGAAATTAACAACGAAGCAGAAGCGAATTTCATCGTCTATCCCTACTTCAGAAAGAGGCTCCCTTTTACGAACGGGACCTCGAGGTTTAGTTACTTCCAGAGCTTCCGAGGACCCTTCTGCGATTACCAGAGAAGAAGGAGAGTCTTCAAGTGAATCTCGCCAGGCCGATGAAGAAGAGCCTTCGGAGTCATCATCGTCAGACTATAAAACGTTGACTTGCCTTTTGAAAGACTTGTTCTCTGACAAGTTTCAGGCTCCAGTTCCGCTTTCTCCGCCTTCTATACTGACCTCTTCGAAGGCAAGGAAAGCGCCTGGTTTTGTTAAAATGGCTACATCGCTCTCTACTAAAAGAGCATTTAAAAGAATGCATGATTGGATGGAATCCAGAAAGGCTAAGGGCAAGACTTCCTTTGGCTACCGCCAGCGAAACTAAGTGGAAGAGCTGGAATATGGTACGAGACTGGAGAAGAAGCAGGATTGAGACTTCCTTTTTCTGCTCAAGGTCTAGACTTGACCAACAATAAGGACCTTCACGATCTTTTGAGGTCTTTTGAAAGAACGAAAGTACCGCAACTGAAGACTCCCTCTTGGAACTTGGATATAGTTCAAAAGTTTTTGATGTCAGGTCCTTTCGAACCTTTGCATACGGCCTCGTTAAAGGACTTAACAAGAAAGGCTATTTTCCTAACTGCTCTGGCCACGGCAAAGAGGGTTAGTGAGATTCAAGCCATTAGTAAGAATGTGGGTTTCAGAGGACACAATGCAGTGTGTTCCCTGATTCCTTCTTTTCTAGCAAAGAACGAAAATCCTTCCAATCCTTGGCCCAAGACCTTTGATATCAAGGGATTAACAGAGATCGTGGACGAGAACCAGAGAGAGTCCTGTGCCCTGTCAGGGCTCTCAAATTTTATCTGGAAAGAACAAAACAATGTAGAGGCTTATCGGACAATCTGTGGTGTTCTGTAAAAAGGCCAGACTTGTCAATGTCGAAGAATGCCCTAGCATTCTTTTTAAGAAGCACCATCAGAGAGGCCCATACTTCATGTTCAGATGGTGATATGAAGCTTCTGAAGGTTAATGCGCACGAAGTGAGAGCTGTAGCAACTTCGGTGGCATTTCAGAGTAATATGGCACTCAGTGACATACTCAGTGCTACATTTTGGCGAAGCAACTCTGTGTTCGCTTCACACTAGCTCAGGATGTGAATACGGCATATGAGAATTGCTTACTCGCTTGGACCATACTAGCCGCAGACGCAATCTTGGGGGCGGCGGGAAGCAGCACAAATCCTATCCTATAGAAAAGGGATAGGTGTGCTTTTAATTGATGGTTTTGATTTTATGGTTGTAGGGTCGGCCGCTTGAGGCGGACTTCCCTTTTGGTAGCCTAATAGTTTAAGGGGAATAACGTTCGTTAGGCTAGGTCAGGTGGTGGTTTTATGCTTCGTTGCCCTCAGAGTATGGTGAATATGGTCTAGTCGCATTGTGGTCACGCTCCCGTTGACAGATCATCTAGAACTCACCTTGCTGGAGACTCTAGTAAAGCAGAGGCAGACTTGGGTGACAGTAATCACAAAGTCAGCTATGCTAACAGGTAAGGAACCAAAATGTCAATCATCTACATGTAATTGTTTCCAAAATCATTCTATTCTGTCCCTTCCCACCTCCAATGGTGGGATTCAGCTATATACGTATATATATCTGACAGGTAATTGTCATGAACAAAATGATATTGTTATGATACAATAAAGTTTGTTCATACTTACCTGGCAGATATAAATATAATCAAGTACCCACCCACCTCCCCTCAGGGGACAGTGGCACTAGAAAATCTGAATAGAAAATGGGAATGGTTCCTGATACCCGCCTCCCAGCAGCGGGAATGGGTACTAACCACCTGGCCGATCACTGCGTGTGCCGGGAGTTTTGAAATTCTGTCGGACTTCAGAGAATACAGCTATATATATATATCTGCCAGGTAAGTATGAACAAACTTTTTTGTATCATAACAATATCATGTTTACAAATTTGATGAATAGACATTTCTGAAACTGGTCTGAAACTGTACAAGTACAGGCGGTCCCCGGGTTACGATGGGTCCGGCTTACGACGTTCCGAGGTTACGATGCTTTTTCTTAAATATTCATTAGAAATCCGCCCTGGGTTACGCCGCTTGTTCCGAGGTTACGCGCTGACGCTTCCGACGCTCCGAGTTTACAACGCTTTTAAAAAACACATACTATGATAAGATAAGAATCCTTTATAGTTTTAGCACGTTTCTCTCTCTCTCTCTCTTATCTCTCATCTCTCCTCTCTCTTCTCTCTCTCTCTCTCTCTCTCTCTCTCTCTCTTCTCTCTCTCTCTGTATTTTCCAACGAAAATAATCACTATAATTCTCTCTCTCTCTCTCTCTCTATACTAATACAAAGATGTATGTTTTTTAATATGATAAATAAATGATTTACTAATTTCAAATATTAATATTAATTTATACAGCAATAATATCAATTCATTAAAGAAAATACCATAGTGAATTAGTAAGATTTTAGCTTATATTTAAAAAATTATGGAAGAATGAAGGAAATCCCAGTCTTCTTGAAGTAACTTCCAGTAACCCTTTTCAGACCCAGGTACTAAAACTGTCAGCTATATATCAAGTTCTGTGACAGCCACGAAGGGGGAAGAGCTTGGGGAGAGCTGCAGTGTTGCAATCACGTGGTCCTGACATTTTCACTCTCTCTCTCTTCTCTCTCTCTCTCTCTCTCTCTCTCTCTCTCTCTCTCTCTCTCATTTACTGAGACTCGAGATTTTTTATGTACTTGTACTATTTGTTTTTAATACTTTCAAATACAGGCGGCCCTCGGTTAGCGGCAGGGGTTCCGTTCCTGGCCACCGATGCCAAGCGATTTTCGACGCTGAGCGATTTTAAAGCCTACGGCCGCCGCACACCTTCTTTCGAAACTCTAGACCAGTCAAAGGCGCCGTAATCCCACAACGGCGCAATAAGTAAAATTATATTTATGCACTATAGTACTATATAATTTACTGTACAGTACATGTGGGTGTCTAGAGTATGTAAAGATATAAATAAAGTTTATACAGTGTACAGGTAGTTGTAGTGTTCAGGTTACGATCATTAGTCCTTACGATAGTTCGATTTTATGAGAGATAAAACAAATTACAATGGCCTAACTTTATCCTCTTCTAGTTACATAAGTTCAATAACAGCAAAAGAGAATGATGAAAGTATGGTTTTAACGTTTATACTCGTTGCGTGAA
>NC_087217.1:55983336-56027204 GCF_015104395.2 Macrobrachium nipponense | reverse complement strand
TAAAAGGGTTAGCAGCCAAACAGTCCGAAACCTCTACTAACCTGTCTGGGCTTGGTCCAAGCGTCGGCTTCCGAGACAGACCCACTGTAACACTAGGCACATCACTCACCTCAACAGATGACTCCACATGTCTATGAATGGTCACGAGCGTGGTGGTCGTACGTATGTGTGATGGGGGGAAACTCGAATACTCGAGATAGACGGAGAATCCCTTAGAGTCAAACTCTTGGAAGCACCAGTGCTCACTACCTTCAACCTCTTGACAGGCGCCTTCAGATCTTTACGGCGACGAATAGGCCTTGGAGAAGAAGGAGCGCTAACATCACGTGCACGGGCAGGGGAGGTTGGAACACGCTCGCGAAGTGCAAGGACGGAGGGGGGTGGGGGGGTTGCATGTTTGAGAAACGAGGCAGAGGACGAAGCAACCGCTGCAGATCACACACCACTAACACTGCCCGAAACCACAGCACTCTCGGGAACACGTCCGTGTTGTTCCTCCCTCAAAGGTGAAGGAAGGGCAAAGTCCTTAGCCTTCCAACGTTTGATACGCCAACAAGGCGTAGAGGGGGAAGAGGGCGAGGAAGACAGCACTAGTTTCTTATGCGAACTCTTCTCGGAAGGCGGGGACGAAGCAACACGTTTCCTACCGGTCTTCCCAACTGATAAGGCAGCCAACTTCACATCCAATAAAGAGTCCAACCTCTGAAGCACTGCCTGGCATATGACCTCGGACTGATGTGCCAGAGAAGGCTCTGAAGACAAGAAAAGGGAGATGTTGCGAACTGGGCGGCAGTGATGACGTCACGGCTAAGCAAGGCGGATCAGAGGAGGCGACTAGGAGAGACGTCATCGATGAGAGTGACATCACAAGCGGCGGTGACGCCACTGGCGGAGGAATACACAAAGATGGACCCCGTGACGTCATCAATGGGGCTGACGCCGCAGCGTCACTCCGACTCGTAGCAGCGGCAGACACTGGCGGAGCAATACAAGATGGCTGATTGCTGCTACCCACGAAGACAAGGCCGGGAGGAGGGGGAATGGCCTGGCCAGACTGGGGAGGGGGGGGGGGGGGGAGGGGGGGGGGGGGCAAGCCTCTACAAAATGCGCTAGAAACCCCTCCAAGGACGGGGTACCCTCCTAGCCCAAGCGTCTTCCAAATTGCCGCCATTTTGGACGCCTCCGACACTGGAAGAGAAGAGAATGATGAAAAAACCTCACCCTTCTCAGGAACCGAAAAAGCTCCTGAGGAAGAGGGGGCTACATTACAAATATTACCCTGGCGACTTCCCAATACTTCCACCAATGAATCAATGGAAGAAAAGGAAGGAGATGCAGGGACAACGCTACTATGGGGGTTGACTACTGCAGAAGGCGAAACATCGGGAATAGGAACAAAGCCCTCCCAAGTAGGAAGAGTCAAGACTCTGATGTTCCCTCTTGCCATAAAACTTCCTCCATTGCTCCTTAGGCCATTCCCGGCATTCTGTGCAAGGATTCATAATAGTACAAAAATTCAAACGACACCTACTGCATGAGATGTGAGGGTCGGTCTCTGCCGAAGCCAAAAAATGAGAACACGGAAAACCAGGAACTCCGGGGCACATACGCTGACGCTGAGAAGGAGCAGAAGCTGCCATAATACCAGGTAAAACCACACACACACACACACACTAGAAGAAACGAAACAGGAAATGAACCGGGAAAAGGCCAAGAGAGGTACCAAACACAACTCTCACCCAGGCGGTCAAAGAAAAAACTGGCGTAGATGCGTGGTCCTTGACCACTCTTCACCCGATCTGCGCATGTGTTGCCAGATATCACAAGATTCCTTGCTTTCATCTGCTTTTTAACCGGATCTAGCTAGTAGCTAGAAATTATCTTATTGTTAAGACCTCAGGTTTGTAGCTATGAAAAATACAAATTGTCATAGAAAATTTGTCATATTTTCACTATTTTAGAGATTCTTTATTATGTGTACTTAAATAACGATTCTACACTCAGTTAGATTTTTAATTTTGCACATTTGAATTATAGTCATTCATTAAAATCAAGAATCCTTTTCAGTTTGTCAAAATTTTCAAGATGCAACAGAGGGACCAGATGACATTTTATCAAATCTCAGTAGAAACAACAGTTATTGTAGAAATCGGAAGCCTCCAAATTTCAAAGGAGTTTTGTCAAGCACTGCAGTCAGTGAGGTAGACATAAGTAAATTCAACTCATCAAATACCTGCAGTGATGGAAGAGGTGTAATATTTAAAATGCCTAGATATGTTCCAAAAATATTTATGAAGAAAAACATGACAGTTGAGCCAACTCTAGATAGCATAGCAGAAGAAAAAGAAAATGAGGTGGTTGATAATCAGTCAGATGCAACCACATACTTAACTCCTAAGAAAACCAGTACATTAATTAAGTCTCGACATCTGAATTTAGAAGATTTGGAAGAAGATGGGGATGATATCCAAACAAAAGACCAGTCTTCAAAGAAGCAAAATGAAAAAGATTTTTCAAGGAATAACCAGGTGCCCATAGACATAACATCCCAAAACTTGACTACACAAAGTGGTAAGTCTTCATAATTTTTAATATTAGTAGCATAAGAAAACAGTTACCTTTTATTTCCGTGTATAAGATGATTTTTTGATAAGACAAGGTAAAAAATTATGGCAAATTTTCATGAATAAAATTATGGCAAATTTTCATAAATTTGTCTCATATCTGTAGTATAAGACGACTGCTAAATTACAAAACCATCTCTGTATAGGTTCGCTTGCATATCATGAACTTTTGAAGTTAATTTTAGGGAGCTGTTGCATCATACACAAGATATAAAATTAGCATATTTCAGATATTTCCTGATTCTCATTCTATTGAAGTTTTCCTGAATGTAAATTTTAGTAGTTTGTAAAACGAATAAAGTATTGAAACCAAACTTATTTTAAGATGGTATAAAAGTAAAATAGTACTATAACTGAGATCTTTGGCCATATAGTATACAAGTAATAAAGAATCCAAAGCTGATTTTAATGTGATCTGGTCATTTTTATTTGTGTTAATGGCTGTATGGCACTACCAAAGAATTTCTTAATGAGACATAGTCGCTTATGGTATTGTGAAAATCAGTACTTATAGTGGATTTTGCTATATTTTAATGGATATTTCTGGTAATACTTGTACAGATTAAAATTACCTTAGGGGTATGACATTCATTTCATGAAAAAGACAAGAAGGCTGTAGTGGGCACAGGATCTCTTGTGTTGTGCCCCATATGCAGCAATGAAGACCTTTTGCTGCTTGTAGCTGTAGCAGCGACCGTTTTTTATCATCACAATACACCTGTTTCCATTATTCTTTCATATACCACAGGCTGCTTGGTTTCTTCCATTTGCTTCTTTGTTAATTTTTACACAAAATACATTGGTTGACAACAGTATGGCACAAATATAAACAACCTTATGGTTGTACAGCCATGCTCAAAACAGTTTTAGTGTTTTGCAAGACAAAATTGATAATTTTTCTGCAAGCCTATCTCTTATGTAAAAACTTCTTCCTCCCATCCTAGCTGACCTGTTGCAGCTTCTATCCAGACTACATGAAAAGTCTGATAATTGATTGCTGTGCACTCGTGGATCCATGTCTTTTATGCTTGGAGCTGCATGTACTATGTTTAATAAAAGAAATGCAGTAAATTAGAAAACTATGAACTGTGTCGCTTATGAATGATATGTATAGGAAAAAGTTAGGTTGTTATTGAAGGCAATATCTTTTGCCAGGAGCATTTTTCAAATATTTCTTGGAAGATATTTTCGAGGTTATCGGTTAAAAGACGACTAGATCAGTCATTTCCATGGGGCTATAACTCATTATGGATAGTATACTGACAATTCTTCATGACATCCCCTCAGTCCCAGCACCATTGCTTTCTTTAATGTCCTTGTTTATGTTGTATTTTAGCTTTAACACACCCTGCATACTGTACTGTAATTGCATGCAATATCTTAATATTAAGTGATATTAATAACACATTTTTGAAGCCTGCTAATACTACTAAAGTCATCATATGTGTTTGCAGATTTTGGAAGCTCCAGACGTTCGAGTAGGATTCGTACGAAACGTCTTGAATTTTGGAACTTTGAAAAAGCCCACGTTACAACTTTGAACAGTGGAGAAGTTTCAGTTATTTACACAAAACAAGACGACCCAAGTGAAACTGGTAGAATGAGTAAAAGGGGAGGCAACCCAAAATTAAATCCTGTCACTTTGCCCCCTGATACAAATAATAAGAAGGATGCTACCAGCATAGAAAACAAAAGAAAGTCTGTAGTACCTAAAAAATCTTCGACTGAAGAAGGTGCCAAGAAAACAAATACCATAGCACGGAAGCGAAAGAGTACCTTGTCAGATAAAGATGAATCATCTTGTTCCATAGAATTATCTCCCAGAAAACGTGGGAAAAGTTATTCAACAGGTGTGTCTCCCAGAAAACAAGGAAAAAATCATTCCTCAGATGTTTCTCCCAGAAAACATGGGAGAAATCAAAGTAAGTAGTAGAGCAATGTGTGTAGAGTTTTCAGTTTGGAAGTTTAATACTATTTTGTTATTCTGTCTGCCTGCACTGAACAGAATTAGAGTTATCATTAATGGCTAGGCACATAATAGATTGTATCAAGCCTGTATTTTTTTGCAAACCTTGTAAAACTTCATTAATTGATTGATCTTAGGTCTGTTTAACTATTTGTGAATATACTTTGTGTAAACCTAATTAGGAATGTATATTTGCAGGAGTTATTAACCTGTACCTGTTTACTGTGTCTTTGTTCATCTTCAGTTTTGTTTTTTAATTTTTTAATATTAATGCAAGGTACAAAATGTGTCCCAAAAGCCTATTTTATTTTTTAGGAAATCAACCTAATTCTGTCTTAAGTTTACATTGAATTTTAGGTGATCTTATATCTATAATATCTTATCTCCCAAAAGCACTTTTACATTTTTTCCATTTTGCTTGATGACCTTATTACATTGAATTTTAGGTGATCTAATATCTGGAGTATATCTCCCCCAAAAAACTTCAGCATTTTTTCCCTTTGCTTGATGACCTTATTTTTTACTTTTACAACATTAGCAGGGTCTCATTTACAGTGTGCCTCATATGGCACACTTTAAGTGGCACCAAAGGTTCTATGTGATCACTTCTGCCTTAGGGATATTGCTTTCTGCCTTTTTCTTTTCACCAATTACCGTTGCTTAACTCGTACTGCCAATCCAACTTGTTTAAGGGGGTTTTATAGTGGTTTCTATTTATTGGGATATGGGTAAGTATACAGGCGGTCCCCGGGTTACGACGGTTCCGGCTTACGACGTTCCGAGGTTACGACGCTTTTTCTTAAATATTCAATGGAAAAATCTGTCCTGGGTTACGACGCTTGTTCCGAGGTTACGACGCTGACGCTTCCGACGCTCCGAGTTAACGACGCTTTTAAAAAACTCATACTATGATAAAAACTCCTTTATAGTTTAGCACAGTATATAATAAAAATAAGTTTCTGGTTAGATTACAACAAAAATTTGAGGTTATGATGATTTTCGACACTTTTTATGTCGTATTTTTCTATGTTTTTTAGTGACGCCTCATATGCGGAACTAGTTTCCGAGCGAATGAATACATACTAGCTTGCGGTGCGCAAAGTTTACATATAACAGTCCAAAAGCACAAATAATGAAAAAAATCATTGCTTGTTTCCAGTAATAATAACAAAACGAAGTTTCTGGTTAGATTACAATGAGAGAGAGAGAGAGAGAGTAGAGAGAGAGAGAGAGAGAGAGAGAGAGAGAGAGAGAAGAGAGAGAGAGAGGCGTCTTCCGACGCTCGAGTAAGGACAGAGAAGTGTTCTTTCGTTAAACGGCCTCTGACTCATGCCAGTAATGTTTGTTGTACTATAAATATAAGCCTATTTAAAGATACGTTTACTTAATTAGTCTATATAATACGTAAATAGTAAATCAAACTGTTCTTGTAGCCCTCAAGATTTGGCAAAATCGAAGTATCCAAAGAGAGACATTATCCAGTACACTGGAACCTTGACATACGAATTTAATCTCCGTTACCATCGTCGTATATCAAAACAGTTGTATCTCAAAGCATTCCCATTTATTTAAAATAATGTAATATGTATTAATCCGTTCTAGCGTATGAAACCACACCTAAACACAGCTAAATTACATAATATACACAATTTATACACAAATAAACGAGTAATAACACACATAATGATAAAATAACATAGCAATGTGATAAAAATGATAATAAATGTTAATAAAATCAATTAAAAAAAAGAAATGAATTTTACTTACCACAACGAAAGATGACGTGAGGCCAGCAGGGGGAAGAGGTAGGGAAGGGTGGCAGGGAACGATTGTTCTCTTTTATTTACGTATGTACACTAATAAACTACGTAATAAACACAAATGAAATAACATGCTAAACTAATTTTTATTTTTTTATTTTAATCAGTTTGTAGTTTAGAAATAAGGTGATGCCTTTGGAAGGTTTTATGCTTTGCCTATAATTTCATGTTGTTCCGATACGTAATACAAACCCTCGGTCCTTTAACAACAATAGGAAGGTAACTAGCGGCAGCTGGGGACGGTCGTAAGCTCGAACAAGGGGAGAACGGTAGTTAACTGCTTGTCCGGTCGTGCGCGCGCCGCGCCACGGGCGGTGAAGAATCACTTTTGCTTCGGCCGTGGTGTGACAGGACGTGTTCTCATCGCTCGCCCGCTATTTTCGTCGTGTGCTTTGGATGTTACAATTTCTTCTGATGGTTTGTGTGTGGTCTTGAATGAAATTGTAAGTACTTTGTTTCATTTTTCATTGAGTGAAGATTAATTAATCATGGGATCAAGAAGAGCTTTCGCGCGCCCCACCAACTGCCCGTAGAGTGTGTCCCGGGTTGGAGGGGCGTAAATGCGGCGGATTCCGCTCTTACCCAGATATTGATCCTCATGAGTTATGTTTTCGTCGGGGGCGAGAATGCTCCCGAACCGAACCATGTGATGTATGTGTAAATTGGTCCGAGGCGCAGTGGGTCTGTACGAGGGTAGGAAGAGGCGTAGGTTGACCAAGGAGTCGTCGGAAAGCTCTCCAGCGACTCCTTTGGTTACGGATACCTCGTCATCCTTCCTGCCTCCAGCTCAGCCCCACGATTTGCGCCTTCCCCTGCGGGGGGGGTTTCGGAGTCCTTCTCCTCACTCGATCCGTCGAGTGTGGAGGAGGGTGCCCGATACCCGGATGTTCAATTGTATTCGGGGTCTTCCGTCCGCTCTGGGTGGGGTTCGTCCTCCCCCAGGCGTGAGGGTGCCCTCTAACTGACCCGACTGTTCCTCCCTCAGGTGTGCCTTCTGTGAGTGACGACTTGGACAGGTGTGGGCGTCGTTGGGACTGCAGGGCGCCCCCAGTATCCAGGGCTTGATTTCAACGGCTAGCGGGGTCGGCAGTGGTAACTCATGGTGTGGTTACAACTACGACCAATACAGTGTCAACACCAGCGTACGCCGCCCCTCCTCATGTGGTGTATACGCAACACATTGCGTCAGTGACTCCAAACCGGCGTCAATTCAAATGCCGATCGCTGCCGTGCCTAAGAGGGGCGTGCCGCCGCCACCTGGGTTTTATGTGCTGCCGACTCCCGACTTTCGCTGCCCCAAAAGTTCGCCCCTGGATCTACCGCCCGTCCCAATGATGAGTTTGGCTGAGATGGAGAGGTCTGTGACGCCGGATTATGCTGCCGTACCTGCCGTACCTGCAGCGAGTGTTGCTGGCCCAGCCCCTCGCGCCGCTCCTACGAAGCAAGCGCGGTGCGGGACTTCTGTGATGTTGCTTGATGGTGCTGGTCCGCTGGTGCTGGTTCCTATGCTGGTCCTGCTGCTGCGTCTGCTGGTGCTGGTCCTGCTGGTGCTGGTCCTGATGGTGCTGGTCCTGCTGTGCTGTCTGTGGTGTCCTTCCTGGTGCTGGTGTTCTCCGCCTCCGCCGTTGCCTGCCCCTGCCCACGTCGCGTCTCGTCATGGAGGTGCTGCACCGGTCTCAGGTCTTTCCGGACAGGATCAGTCGGGGCGTGTTGCTTCGGCAATTGGCCCGAACTTTTCCGTGGATGGAAGACCTGACGTCCGTCCTGAGAGAGCTGACGAAGAAGAGGAAGAAGAAGAGGAAGATGTCGTCGTCGTCTTCATCGTCTTCTTCGTCGTCGTTGCCGCCGGCCTTCTTCCCCTTCGACTTCTAAGGCTTCCAAGCCGAAGAAGAAGAAGGCTGCCTCCTCCCCCCCTAAGAAGGCTCCTACGGGGACCTTCGAAGGGCCAGTCCGCTGCTGGCGTGACGGGGGGTGCTTCTGCTGGTCCTCCTGTCCTCGGGAACGGGGCCCGTCTCCTCTTCTGAGAAGAAGAAGAAGACGGGGGACCAAGGATGTGCTGGCTACTGCGGTACATCCGCGCCTGGTCTTAGTAGCACTGCTGCTAAGTCAGGTACCGGCTCGACTTCTCGTTCGCGAGAAGGTACCGAGTGTACGGTCTCCTTCGGGCGACCCGTGCAGCCAACGTCAAGACGCCTGAGCTTGCTCACCGTCACGACAGAGGCACGGAGCAGCGAAGACTGTCGAGAGGTCGCGCAAGTGATCGCTCGCCAGGCCAGCGGCGCTCTCGTAGCGACCCAGCCGGTACCTCGGGTTGACGTGACGGTCTCGACCGGCACGGGTTTGAGGCTGAGAAGAGGTCCCCTCGACCAACGGCACCAGCTTCGGCTGGTACCAGCGGTTTGACGTGCCGTGAGGACGCTCACCGGTCTCACCGCGAAAGCGAGCTCTGCAGATCACCTGACCGCCGCTCCCACAGGGACCGGACGGAGACGGTGGCCAGCAGCAGCTCGTTCTGACGCACGAGATCGGGGTCGACGTGCTTCAGTCGAGCCGCTCGCCACAGGTGAGCGGCACGACCAGGCCTGCAGTACGATCCCCACCGCGGGTTGTGATCGGCTGCAGCCCCCCACGTACGCTGGTCCTGCCAGCGAACGGGGGGCGGGGGGGGAGCGTCAGGTCTGTCTCTCCTATCCTTCAACTTCCTCGGGCTTACACCGGGAAGAGCGAGGTACCCAGGAGTGATCGTGAGAGGTGCGCCGCTCACGATCCCGCCACGACGCCGCACGAACCAGCATGGTTGTAGGACCAGCCAGGTCGTACGCGCAAGTGGTTGGAGGCGACGTCAGGGGTCTGTTGCTGTTCCTCCTTCTGAAGGAGGAGGGTCTCAGAGAGCTGATCCTGTTGGAGGGACTGGACGGTCCTACTCCTCAGGACGCTGTAACTCCTGAGATCCAGAGGAACTTTGCCCAGGTTATTGCGCTGATTCGTCAGCACAACGACCTGGGGGAAGGATCGCCGCTACCACCATCTGAGCCCACGTCCCGGCCCGGCGAGTCATTTTGGGGCCCGAAGAGGGAACCCAAATTGACGGTGGGACTGCCGCGATCGGAGCTTGCAGACTCAGTCCTTGACCAGGTGGAGTATTTCGTCTCAGGACGGGAGGACTCACTTAAGTCAGGACGGTCTTCCAAGCTACTCCTCCTCCTCTGCAGCGACAGCGGAAGTTTCTACGTGCCATCAGTAGATCCAATACCGCCCAAAACAGGTTAACCCGGAGCTAGCTAGGCTAACTCCAGGTGTGGTCCCTGCAAGCAGCTCCTGTCAGAGAACCTTATGGTTCTCGCAGCAGGAGGCACTGGGCCTGGAAGCTACCGCTTATGGCAGCTTTCCAGGCAGTCTCTTGGTTGGATCTGTGGTCCCTCACAGTATCCAAGGTCGCGGCCGACGCCGGGGGCGCTGCCCTCGAAGACGACCCGACTTCAGGAGACTGTGCCAGTCTGGAGGTAGAGCCATCTCCTACCTCGCCCATCAGACGGCAAACCTGTGGGCCAACTTGGTTCTCCGTCGTAGGGACGCTGTCCTTACACGAGTAGCCAAGGGGGCCGGGGGCCGGGCGTGAAGCGGTAAATGGACTACGTAACGGACCAAATGAAGAGTTCCTCCGCTCTCTTTCCCGGGAGAGATGGTGGACGCTGCGGTGGAAAAGACGGCGCACTGATGACAGTGACCGTCTGGTTCACCAGGCAGTTACGAAAGGTTTCTGGGCAACCTCGTACATCTGCGGCTAAGCCTAAGAGTTTAGCTAGCGCTTCCTCTTGGCTGCTAAGACGGCTGCTCCATCGAAGCCCCGAGGAAAGACTCTTCCTGCTTCAAGTAAAGGAGGCCGTAACCAGCCTCCTCCCAGCCCTCCTTTCCCCGAGGAGGTGCTGGGAAGAAGTCGAAGCGAGGTGGGAAAACGCTAGGGACGGCGTTCCCCCTCACCAGCTGCCGGAAGTGGGGGGGTGCCTGGCGAGCCATTGGGCAACTTGGCAGCGCTACGGTGCCGAGACCTGGATAGTAGACGTCCTTCGGGAGGGATATCTACTACCCTTCGAATCTCGGCCACCCTCACCTCCAACCCGGTCCATCTGCAAGACATATGTTCTGGGATCCTCAAAGGACGACGCTCTTCGGCAGGAGATCAAGACCATGCTGACCAAACGAGCTGTAGAAGTCGTAGTGGATCGGTCACCGGGCTTTTACAGCCGCCTTTTCTTAGTGAAAAGGCATCGGTGGGGGGCTGGCGCCCGGTGATAGATCTCTCTCCCCATGAACCGATTTGTTCGCCAGACTCGGTTCAAGATGGAGACGGCACGTTCCGTGCTGGACTCCATCAGGGAGAGAACGACTTCATGCTTTCAGTGGACCTGAAGGATGCGTATTTCCAAATACCCATCCATCAGTCCTCCAGAAAAGTACCTCCGCTTCATCTTCGACGGGACGGTGTACCAATTCAGGGCACTCTGCTTCGGCTCCTCAACCGCCCCACAGGTGTTCACGAGAGTGTTCACGCTGGTGTCTGCTTGGGCCCATTCGCACGGGATACGTCTTCTGAGGTATCTCGACGATTGGCTGGTCCTGGCGAGCTCCCGCTCGCAGTTGCTGCAGGACAGGGATCGACTTCTAAAGTTTTGTCGCGATCTGGGGATCGTGATAAACTACGAGAAGTCCGATCTCGAACCCAAGCAGAAGATGAAGTACCTGGGTATGCTGATCGATACGGTAGCAGCTCAAGTCCGCCCCGCAGACTTGAGGATCAGCAAAATTCAGGGAGGCAGCCGGCCGGTTCCTGTCTCGGCAGGAACAGGCAGCTCAGCAATGGCAAGTCGTGATCGGCCACCTGTCGTCACTCGAGAAGTTAGTTCCTCACGGACGTCTTCACCTGCGGTCTCTCCAGTGGAGACTAAGGGAGAGTTGGTCACAGGTAAAGGATCCACCTTACTTCCCCGTGTCCATCACGGAGAAGGGGTGAGGCAGGACCTAGCCTGGTGGCTCGACGACAGGAACCTCTTAAGAGGAGTGCCCCTACGCACTCCCCCCCCGGAGATGCTGCTGTTTTCAGAACGCATCGACCGACCGGGATGGGGCGCACACCTGGAGGAGTTGCTGGCTGCAGGTGTGTGGGACCATCACGACAAGCACCTTCACATCAATGTCCTGGAACTCAAGGCGGCGTTTTACGCTCTCCAAGAGTTCCAAGGACCGCTTGATGGGGACACTCAGTGGTGTTGATGTGCGACAACACCACGGTAGTGGCATACGTCAACAAGCAGGGGGGCCTAGTGTCTCTCCCGCTACACCAGTTGACGGTGCAGGTGCACGAGTGGGCCACGGCTCATTCGATAGAGCTGTCAGCACGCTACATTCCAGGCAAGAGGAATGTAGTAGCGGACAAGCTCAGCCGTCGGGATCAGGTAATAGGGACCGAGTGGTCCCTACACCCAGAAGTGGCGGAAAGGCTCTTCAACCTGTGGGGGCGTCCAGTCATAGACCTGTTCGCCACCCGGCACAACAAAAAACTTCAAGTTTTTTGCTCAGCCGTGCCGGACCCATGGGCAGCTGCAGAGGACGCTCTTCAACACCCCTGGGACAACCTCTTCGTTTGCGCCTTTCCTCCCTTTTGTCTGATTCGGAAAGTGATCAGCCGAGCGCTGGTCACTCCCAATCTCAGGATGATCCTGGTGGCTCCCAAACGACCTCAAGCCGTTTGGTATCCGGGGACCTGCTGGCTCTTCTTGCAGAAGAACCGAGAGAGATGCCCCACTGGCACAACCTTCTAGCCCAGCCACACGTAGAGCGGTACCACCGAGCAGTCCAGTCCACTACAACTTCACGGCTGGCTGTTATCCACCATCTCTTGCGAACGAGAGGCTTTTCTCGCAGCGCAGCAACAGAGATGGCTGGACACGTCAGACAGTCCTCTGCAAGCTGTGTACCAGGGGAGGGGAAGTGGGCCGTCTTCTGTGGTTGGTGTCGTAGACGGGGTCTATATCCTCCTCAGAGCCACTCTTCAGCAGGTAGCGGATTTCCTCGTATTTCTTCGCCGAGAGAAGCTCCTCTCAGTACCCACAGTTAAAGGATATAGAGCTGCACTGGCACTCGTCCTGAAACTGAGGGGACTGGACATCTCGAACTCGTTCGAGATCTCCTTGCTAATGAGGAGCTTCGAAAGGTCTGCCCACCCAGGGAGCTCAGGCCACCTGAGTGGGATGTGACTCTCGTCCTTAGGAGTTTGACTCGAAGACCATTCGAGCCACTCCGAGAGTCGTCAGACAGGGATCTGACCCTCAAGACCCTCTTCTTGCTGGCTGGCATCGGCGAAGAGAGTAGGGGAACTTCATGGTCTGTCCTTCAATGTTAAAACATTCCAGGGGCTGGGGATCTGTGACGCTCGATTTCGTCCCGAATTTCGTAGCTAAGACTCAGAATCCGTCGATCCCTGACGACAGGTTCGAGTCTTTCACAATCCCCTCCCTAATGGATTTCACCGACAACGATACGGATGAGATGCTGCTTTGTCCTGTGAGGGCGCTACGGCGCTATCTGAAGAAAACTCGACACCTCACGGCCTGATGTCGACGCCCTCTTCGTTAGCACTGGGGTTACCAAGAAAGAAGTATCCAAGAACACGGCTTTCTTTCTGGCTACGTGAGGTGATCAGGAGAGCGTACGAGGCTGATGGTAGTGACGACATCCGTACGCTCCGACCGAGAGCCCACGAAGTCAGAGGTATTGGACCCTCTTTGGCGTTCCGCAAGAACTTCTCCGTGGCGCAGGTCCTGAAGGCAGGTGTCTGGGCCAACCAGACTACCTTCACGTCCTTCTACCTTCGGGATATTGCCCACAAGTCCTTGGATACTTTTTTCCTTGGGACCTGTGGTGGCTGCTCAACACGTTGTGTAAGCTTACCCAGCACCCGAGCAGGCAGAACAGCATCGATTCCTGGTGTGACTGTAGGAATGAATGGTTGAATGAGAGTGCGACTGGCTTCTCTTCTCCATCTTTCTCTCTCTCTACCTGTGGGCAGAGGGTCACGGTCGTCACCATGCTGGAAAGGAATCCGATGCAGGTAAGCTACTCAACCGAGCCCCAATCTATCCCTTTAGTTAGGGATAGAAGCAAATATCCTCCACTCCCTCCAACAAGGGGAAGGAGAAAATGGATGCCTACTTGAGACAAACCATAACTTTATGTTGGCTCCTGTACAGGAACAAGTTCTTGCAATGCTGGTACGAAGAGATACGCTTGCCTCTCTCTTAGTACTTGGCTCAGAGGTCTGACCATTGATCCTGCGGTGCACACCCCGATCAATCGGACAGAGGTTTGGATCCCTCCCTTGCTCTTACGACCAGGGAGGCATTCCAAGGTTGGACGAACAACCAGTCTGTCACCAAAAAGACTCAGATTCCACCACAAGAAGTGAGTCTTCCTATTGTTAAAGGGACCGAGGGTTTTGTATAGCGTATCGGAAACAAATGACAATTTGTCGAAAATTGCATTTTTCCTAACTATACAAACCTGAGGTCCTTTACATATAGTCCCACCTCATACCACCCCTCACTCTGCAACTTTTTGCATGGGCCTAAAGCAAAAGTGATTCTTCACCGCCCGGGCGCGCGGCGCGCGCACGACCGGACAAGCAGTTAACTACCGTTCTCCCCTTGTTCGAAGCTTACGACCGTCCCAGCTGCCGCTAGTTACCTTCCTATTGTTAAAGGACCTCAGGTTTGTATAGTTAGGAAAAATGCAATTTTCGACAAATTGTCATTTTTGCTTCCATCGAAATCATTTTCTTGGGTTTTTTCTTATCACCTGCTTTGTCTTTAGCTTTGAGACCCATGGTTAATAATAAAATAGACAAAATAACACGAAAAATAGGCGCAAATACAACGAATCTAAACAACGACGTGTTAACATGCAGCACCAACAACAAACAGACTGAAACGCCAGTTTATCGGTCGCCTATACAACGAACACTCATCGCAAAATCGTATCTCAAATATTTCGTTGTATATCAAAGCTTATATTTTCGCAAATTTTCTGTTGTATCTCAAAACATTCGTATATTAGGGCAATCGTATGTCAAAGTTCAGTGTAATTTGATCAGAGAGAGAGAGAGACGCCTTGGCAACAATGGTCACCGTCTCGGGGATTGACGTAACATTTATTTTCTGAACAGATAGGACAGAGAAGTGTTCGTTTCATTAAACGGCCTCTGACTCATAGCAGGAAATGTTTTGTTGATACTAATATATAAGCCTATTTAAAGATACGTTTACTTTAATTAGTCTATATGATACGTAAATAGTAATCAGCTGTTCTTGTAGCCCTCAAGATTTGGCAAAATCACTCCAGGTTGTACATAAAACTTCAAGAATAATAGTGTCACCAGAGGATTACAATAGTTTCTTTTTACCTTCAAGAACCAGCATTCTTTTATGAAAATAACTCCAGGTTGGTACATAAAACTACAGGAAACAACATGTAGTGTAACCAAAGGATTACAAGTAAGGTTTTTATAACTTTTTATTAGTTTAAGACATATTTCCAAGCGTCGTTCCGGCTTACGACGATTTACGGCTTACGACGCGTCTCAAGAACGGAACCCCCGTCGTAACCCGGGGACTGCCTGTATTGTACTTAAAGGAATCATATACTATACAATAGTTAAGCTCCAAAGGAACAGCCTATGAACCATTTGTATTTTGTCTCCCAAAATTATATTCAAATGCTTACTCTCCCTATGTTAATTACTCTGCATGAATAAAATTAAAATAGTACAAAGCCCTGGTAATAATCTTGGAATAAATATAATGTTTTCATAATTATCATTGGCTTACCAAAAAAAAAAACCTATCTTCAATTTCACTATCACTTAACAAGATTACTATACAGATATTAAAAAATGTAAACCACTATTTGAACAGGTTTGGGCCTATTGTTTGTGAAATGTTTATAAAATTACTTAAAAAGTTGTGGAGATATGATAATTTCACTTATATAACTTACCCGGTGGTTACATATAGCTGTCGTCTCCTGACGTCACGGCAGAATTTGAAATTCGCGGTAGCGCTAATGGTTTGACAGGTGATCCCTCTACTCCCGCCCTCTACCGGTACCGGGAACCATTCCAACAATAAATCAGAAGTTTCCTGCCGTCGGAACCGGTAACACGGTTCCTCTGCTGGTTGGAATTTGGATTTGATCATCTTGGTGTTCTCCTTTTGGTGATGTACCTTGAGTTTACTGATCTTTTTGCTAGCGCTATAGTTATTTTGGTTTTGATATTGTTGTCCTTTTTAGGAATTATTTTGAATTCTTCACGATGTCTGACACCGGCTCTGTTCAGTATAGGGTGTGTAGTAGTTGGGTGTAAGGACTAGACTTCTTAAAGCTTCACTTGATCCTCATTCTACTTGTGTTAGTTGTAGGGGACGTGAATGTTCTTTTGAGAATACGTGTGAAGAATGTAAGTCTCTAACATCTCAGGAGTGGAAGGCACTGGGAAAGTATATGAGAAAGTTAGAAAAAGATAGAATCAGAAAGGCTTCACAGAGATCTTCTTCTAAGTTAGTGAGTAGCCAGGATATTCCTCTGAATTCTATTAATCCTGTTCCTATTAACCCCGTAGTGGTTGCTCCTGCCCTCGAATCTGTATCTCCCGATCCCGATCCCGTGTCAGTATTACGAGCCGATATGGACTCGAAATTTGTCTCTTTCCTCACCACTATGCAGAAAATGGGTGAGACAGTGCAAGAAGTGGTAGTTAAGTGTGATAAATTACTTAGTGCAAGTGTAGTGGAGGAGGTGGTTGTTCGGCCCGTTCGTTCTCCTAGGTCTAGGCCCCTGTCAAAACTCCCCAGACCTCCGGGAGGAGGCATGCCGAAAACCGAAGGGAGGCGAGCGGGACCTGCTCCCGAGCAGCCGCCCCCTCAAGCAATCCTGTAGCCGTATCCCAGGATGCTGTCGCCCACCATTGGAAAGGTGTTGCGAGGAAGTGTTTTTCGTCAAGTTAATCTAGTTCAGATGTTTCCTCTTATAGAGGTTGGCGTAATAAGACTTCTAGACCGCTGAAAAGGTCGCGCGATGTTTCGCCTGCTGCGGTTCCCAAGAAGGTGGCGGCTGCGAACCTTCTTGTAGTTTTTGGGAGGAGCCTGAAGCTTTTCTCCGGCGGTTTCGATTTATCGCCCTTCTCTCATAGAAGTGGAGAAGCCGAACACGCACACTCACCTTCGGAGCCTTCTCCAGAGCCTCCTCAAGCAATAACTCCTGCGGCTCCAGACATGTTTGTGGATCATCCTTCTACACCTCCCGCGCCTTTTTCTACGTCGGTGGATCCTCAACCTTCGGTGTTTGAACAGATGAATGCCAAGTTAGGCAGTATCTTGGAGCTTTTTGGCAAGTCTCTTTCGTCCCCGAATGCGCTCCCGACCGCCTTACATCTTCCGCAGACTACTGTGCAGTCCTCTTCGCAGGCTCCTTTGCAGTCGCCTCTTCAGGCTCAGACTCTCCATGTGAACTCCTCTTCAGACGCCAATATTCAGGCGCCTGGTCGGACTCCTTTACTGACTCCGTCTATGGCCCACGTCAGGCTCTCGCTCGAGCGCCAGCTCAGCCGCCAGCGAGGTCGCCAGCTCAGCCGCCAAACGCAGCCGCCAGCTCAGCCGCCCGGATACGTCTCAGTACAGGCTCAGACGTCTTCTCCTGCTTTCTCACACCCTCCTCGGACGCGTCAGGGTGTGACTTCGCCGAACAGGATTCCTCTTCCGATGGAATGTTCGCCAGTTTCGTCGAAGGAAGCTTCGGATTTGGAGGAAGAAAGAGAAGGACTTACAGAAAAAGACAAGCATTTGTCGGGGTATAAACTCCTTTTACGATCCTTCGTTGACAACTTTGGAGATTCTTTTGCGCCTTCCGTTCCAGTTTCTCCTAGTTCGCAGTGGAAAAAGGACAGTAAGCCTGACTCCTCGTCCTCGTTCCACGCGTCTCGTCCTCTTGATTCGGCTAAGAAAGCTATCAAGAAAGTTAACGCTTGGCTTTTGGAGAAGAGGGAACGGGAAAAATGTTTTTTGTCTTCCCCCTTCGAGACTTTCGTCAAGGAGCCGTGTCTGGTATGACACTGGAGAGACCGTTCGGGGGGGCCCTGGGTGTGACTGCCTCCGCTCAGGGAGACTTTTCTAGTCTCGTGGACTCTCCCGCAGAGCAGCCCTTAATACTGCTAAGATTTTCTTTTCAACAAATGAACTGGAGCATCTTTGCAAGAGTGTTTTTCCGTTGTTTTCGAAGTTTGTTACGCTTCCTGGATTGGGCCATTGCTTCGCTGGCCAGGAAAGTCAAGTCATTTGGACTTTCGGAGGAGCAGTTGAAGGATTTTGCCTCGGTAGCTGGATTGTATCGATAAAGGCATCTGTGATGGAGCTTCGGAGCTCGCTGCCATTTTCGCCTCTGGAGTGTTGAAGAAGAGACAGCTTGGTGCTTTTTCTTGTCGAAAGGGGTTTCATCGAACCAGAAGTCTGCCTTGCTCTTCTCTCCTTTGGACAAGAAACACCTATTTCCGCAAGAGATTGTGAGCGAGATCGCTCAATCTTTAACACAGAAAGCGACCCAGGATCTTTTATCACAGTCAGTGAAGAAGCCAGGAAGATAGCTCCGGCCGGTTATTCTGCTTCTCGGAGTGCTCCCTCCACGGAAGCTCCTAAACCATTTCGAGGGAGAGCTCCCGTTCGATCTTCCTCCAGGTTTCGCTGGGAGAGGTAGAGCCTCTTCTAAAACCACTCCCTCTTCCATCAAAAAGTAGGCCCGTAGTCCTCCACACAGCAGTAGGAGCCAGATTACACCTTTTCTGGCAGACCTGGTTTCATCTCGGAGTGGATCCTTGGACGGTCCCAGGTCCTGAAAGGAAGGATACACCATTCCGTTCATCAAGCACCCCCCTTCTCACAGAATTTCCTGTGAATTTGTCAGCCTACTCGGAGAACTCCGAAAAATATGCTGCCCTCCATCAAGAAGTTCTCGCCTTACTGCAAAGAGGGCCATAGAGTTAGTGGACTCTCCGCAGGAACCAGGATTTTTACAATCGCCTTTTCCTGGTTTAAAGAAGGCCACGGGGGTTGGGGGGTGAGACCCGGTGTTGGATGTCAGTGCCCTGAACGTCTTTGTCCTGAAGACGAAGTTTTCTATGGAAACGACCCAATCGGTATTAGCAGTTCTTCATCCTGGAGATTGGATGGTTTCCATAGACCTTCGGGACGCTTATTTTCATATTCCGATTCATTCGGAATCGAGAAGATTCCTGAGATTCGTGTTCCAGGGCCGCATTTATCAGTTCAGGGCCCTCTGCTTCGGCCTGTCGACAGCTCCACAAGTGTTCACCAGAGTTCTGTCGTCAGTAGCAAAGTGGCTTCATCTAGACGGATACGAATATCCATGTATCTAGACGATTGGCTTCTCAGGGCAAGGTCCAGACAGAAGTGTGTGGAGGACTACAAAAGACTTTAAGGATGACGGAAAGCCTAGGTTTGTTAGTAAACAAAGAAAAGTCATGTCTCACTCCTTCTCAGGAGATAGTTTATTTAGGAGTGAGACTGAATTCAGTTCTTTTTCAGGCTTTCCGTCCTCGCCAAAGGATCGACTCTTGCCTGAACAAAATAGACGGAATTTCTCGTCAGACAAACTTGCTCGGCGAATCAGTGGATGAGCCTTTAGGAACCTTGGCTTCAATAGAGCAATTTGTAGTCTGGGCAGGCTCAACATGAGACCACTTCAATTTTACTTGAAGCAGAAGTGGCAAAGGAAGAAGTTCCCAGACTCCTTCGTGTTCCCCATCTCGGAAGGAAATCAAACAGGACCTACTTTGGTGGAAATCAGAAGGAAGGCTAGAGGAAGGCTTGTCTCTAAGCCAGTTGAGCCCCAACCTTACGCTTTTGTCAGACGCATCGGACAAAGGGTGGGGAGCTACTCTGGGGAGAAAGGAAGTGTCGGTCTTGGCAGATTCATCAGAAAAGCTGGCACATAAATCTAAAAGAGTTGAAGGCGATTCATTTGGCTCTAATGCACTTCAAGACAGAGGTAAGAGGGAAAAGTAGTGCTGGTTCAAGCAGACAACACCACGGCTCCTCTCTTACATCAAAAAACAGGGGGGGACACACTCGTTCTCTCTGTGCGAGGCGGCGAGAGACCTACTCATTTGGGCGAAAGAGAACAAGGTTGTCTTGAGCACAAGATTTATTCAAGGCTCGAAGAATGTAAAGGCAGACATTCTCAGCAGGAGAGGACAAGTCCTCTCCACAGAGTGGACGTTACATCCTCAAATATGCAAGAAGCTTTGGGGGATTTGGGGATGTCCTCAGTTGGATCTCTTCGCCACAAACAAGACAGCTCGTCTACCACTGTATTGCTCCCCAGTTCCAGACGAGGAGGCGTTTACAGTGGATGCCATGCTTCTGGACTGGTCAAATCTGGATCTGTATGCCTTTCCACCTTTCAAAATGCTAAGATTAGTTCTGGCAAAGTTCAGAGGTCATCAGAACGTCAGGATGACTCTGATAGCCCCCTTTTGGCCGGCCGGCCAGGAATGGTTTCGGATCTACTACTGCTGTTGACGGACTTTCCGAGAGAGTTACCGTTAAGGAAGGATCTACTCAGACAGCCCCACTTTCTGAGGTTCCATCACAACTTGTCCGCTCTTCAACTAGTCGCCTTCAGACTGTCGAGCATCCTATCAGAAAGAGAGGATTTTCAAAGAGAGCTTCAAGGGCTATTGCTAGACCCAGAAGAGAATCCTCTGATCGAGTGTACCAAGCTAAGTGGGTCCAATTCAGAGCTTGGTGCAAAGAAGAAGGAATTTCGTCTCTAAGACCTCTATAGCTCAGTTAGCTAACTTCCTTCTTTTTCTTTGTGAGAAGAAGAAGCTTTCTACCCAGACGATTAGGGGTTATAGAGCTATGTTGTCTTCTGTGTTCAGACATCGAGGATTAGACATTTTTAATAATAAAGACCTCTCAGACCTGATTCGTTCCTTTGATACGGACCAAGACAAAGGAGTCAAGAACAGTAGCTTGGAACTGGATGTAGTTCTTAAATGGCTGATGTCAGATAGATTCGAACCGATCTCCTCTAGTTCTTTTAGAGATCTGACCAGGAAGACCCTTTTTCTTTGTGCTTTAGCATCAGCTAGAAGAATCAGTGAGCTGCATGCTACTTGATAAGAGAGTTGGATTCGATTAAAGGGTGGGCCCCCCCCCCCCCCCCCCAATGCCAATTTGTTCGGGATCAAGCAATGGGCTGGGGTTTTTGGCTAAGAATGAGAATCCCTCACGTCCTTGGCCTCGTTCTTTCTCTATAAAGAACATTTCGGAGTTAGTGGTGCCTAATGAGCCTGAATGTCTTCTCTGTCCAGTGAGAGCACTTAGACATAATGTGCAAAGGACCAAAGGTATAAGAGGTAAGAGTGATAACCTGTGGTGTTCAGTGAAAGATCCTTCTCGTCCTCTTTCTAAAAATGCGCTCTCCTTCTTTTTAAGGAATTTGATTTCTGAGGCACACGGACAATTTCAGGACTCAGATATCAAAGTGTTTAAAGTCAAAGCTCATGAAATTAGAGCAGTGTCTACGTCTATGGCCTTTAGACGTAATCTGTCTTGAAAGACATTATTAAATCTACATATTGGGAGGAGAAGCAATTCTGTCTTCGCATCTCATTATCTGACAGATTTGCAAAACCACATATGAAAATTGCAGTACATTGGGGCCATTCATTGTGACTGACACGGTATTGGGTGAGGGAGAGAAGGATGTATCCCATCCTCACTAACTTTTCTCCTTGATTATGTTTTTTGTATTTTTAAGGTTGTCTGAAGATACAGGGAGTTTTTTGAGTATCTTTCAGTCTTTTAATGTCTGGTGTATTTCTTAAACGGTTGTGGTGATCCCTCGTTTTTCATTGTATTTTGTGGTGATTTGTACTGCGCCCTGAGCAGGGGCATTATAGTCTTGTCCGTTACGGTCACGTCCTCAACGGCAAGTACTTATTATTGTGTCCGACGCACGGATCCATATATCCTGTCGGTACAATAAAGGCCAGCAGACTACAGAGGCAGTAACCACTGAGTCAGCGGTCTTTAAAGGTAAGGAACCTATATCTTCGGATAATTCCAACAGTTATTTTAGCTGCCATTGTCCCACCACCTAAATGTGTCAATCAGCTATATGTAACCACGGGTAAGTATATAAGTGAAAATGACATTTTTATAATAATATAAAGTTTCACTTATACTTACCCGGTGGTTACATAACGAAGCCCGCCTCCTCCCCTCATATGGACAGGTAGGCATGAAACTTCTGATTTATTGTTGGAATGGTTCCCGGTACCCGGTAGAGGGCGGGGAGTAGAGGGATCACCTGTCAAAACCATTAGCGCTACCGCGAATTCAAATTCTGCCGTGACGTTCAGGAGACGACAGCTATATGTAACCACCGGGTAAGTATAAGTGAAACTTTATATTATTATAAAAATGTCATTTTTATGCTCTATGAGTTTTGGTTCATATAAAAAGGTTCTAAAGTTGGAGTTTCCTGGCCAAGGGCTGATGTGCTGGGATGGTGGTGGAGGTGGAGGGATCAAGATTTCAAAGCCCCCATTCTAGGGTATCTGCTGAGTCCCAATGAGGAAAGTGTATCATTAGTCAGAAATTTGAAGATGACTTTTCATTTTATAGTGGAAATGAGATTTTAAAGTAAACTGGGTTACTGTAATATGCCTTTAAAGAGGATTCACTGCTATACTGTTTATTTTCAGGTTTTATTGTGAATAGCTTCCTGCCTACAGTTGCAAAGGTGGAATTCAAGTCCCTGATGTTTTGTCCTTGGACAGAAGATGATTTTACGTGTTACATGGCTCGTAGTTATTGTAACAAGGAAGAAAATATTTATGCTGGCTTTCTCTTTCTTCAAAGGGGAGAAATGATCTGGTCCACAACCAAGTATACGGTAATGTATACATGTTATTGTGTTGCATGGAATCAATTAGCATAGAAAAGAAGTGATATCTTGTTGGGCTTGCATTTAATGATATAGAAAGACTTTTATGCATGTGACAATAACCTATAAAAATAAGTAAGTAAACCATTCTTAAATTTCAGTAAAGTCCTATTAAGTACAAATTTATTAGTTATTAGTAAAAATAAAGAATGTCTACTATAAGTGGGTGCACTTTTGAATTTCAATAATTTGGTTCATATATTTTTCACAACTTGTTTGTTGAAAGAAAAGATTTAAATTTTATTATACATAGGCACATCAGCATAGAGTTACTTATGGAATGCATTGTCAAGTATGGGAAACAAATGCACTTTTGCATTTTTAGTTTTGATTATTTTTCTCCTATGTTAAAGGCTCTAGCTACAAAGATTAGTATAGTTACTATATATAATGTAATGTACCTGTTGCATATTGTTAAGTTACACTTAAGAACTCATTTCTGAAAGTGAAAGTTTCACTTTGTTCATCTGGTAGTCATGTGCCCGGAAATTCTGAGGCGTTTGGTTAGGTAAGTTGTAATTGCATGCATGTGTACTGTACCTGTATTTCAATACAGCGAATTCTTAATTGGATTTAAGAAAGTTCCTTGCACAAATTTGTAAAGTAAATTTGCTTCAATCTAAGGTCAGAATAAAATGTCCCGATTCACTATAACCCCACCTGGGTCTTATTCTGCTTTAATCTTAGTAATCTTCAGGTAAGAATACAGAAAATATACTTGACAATGTTTTTGGTATTGTTTGGTATTTTGATTGACATATACTGTATTTAAAGCTTTGTTGTATATATTTTATCATCTTCAAGGTAATATTTTGTGCTACTATAGTAGACCCCCCGTATTTGCAGGGATGGGTACCACACCCCCTGCAAATAGCTGAAATCTGCAAGTACTTTAAACCCCTCAAAAAATGCATAGAACTGTTTGTTTTATTAGTTAAAACACAAAAAATATATATATATCTAAAATTGCTTGTACCTGAGTATTTCAAGTTTTATCACAAAAAGTGCATTTTATACATTCAACTAACCTGTCAGATATATACTTAGCTATTAGACTCCGTCGCCTGACAGAATTTAGAATTTCGCTCACATGCTACAGGTAGGTCAGGTGATCTACCGCTCTGCCGCTGGGTGGCAGGAATAGGAACCATTCCCGTTTTCCATCAGATTTTCTCTGTCGGCCATACTGGTAACATCGTTGTTGGTATCTCCAGCTGGATTTCGTTTTTGAATCGCAATTGATCTTCGTTTTGGACCTTTTGGTGACGTATTTGGATCGTTGGATTGGCATACACTATTGTGGACCGTTATTTGGATTTTGTATTGGATTTTTCATCCTGATGTCTGACTCTGGAAGTGTGGTGAGAATGTGTGTGAATGAAGGGTGCAAGGTGAGGATGCCGAAAGCTTCGGTTGATCCTCACACTGTCTGTAGAGTGTGTAGAAAGTATGAATGCTCTATCGATAACACTTGTCGTGAATGTGAGAGTTTAAGTGCTGAAGGGTGGAAGTCTCTAACTTCTTACTTGAAGAAGTTAGAGAAAGACCGGTTAAGGAAGTCTTCTTCCAAAACCAAGCCTAGCTCTTTCTTCAAGTGACTTGGTAAGTAATTTTGTACCCTCTTCTAATATGATGAATGCTCCTTCTAATATTTCAGGACCTTCACCGAATGCAGATCCTACGGAATCTGCTTCGGAAATTGCAAGTCTTAAAGCAGGCCTTATGAAAATGGAGCGTAAAATGGCTGCTATTGAAGGTAAACAGAATGTTAGTGATGTGAGTGTCCCCAGTGCAGTGGAGGGGGCGTCTGATTGGCTCCACAACGCTCCCAGGCCTAGACCTCTTTCAAGCTCCCAAGCCCAGAGGAGAAGGAATGTCAAAAGCCGTACAGAGGTTGTGGAGAATCCCCACCAGTCAGACGTCTCTTCGGCAGAATCTGTAACACCGCAGACTGCCAAAGAACGCTATAGAAAAAGCGTTCTCCGTGAATGTTTTTCATCATCTGAAAATTTTTCTCCCAAACGAGGATGGAGATCGGCGGATCTGTCTCGTCCCCTGAAGAGGAACTGGGGAGAAACTGGATTAAATTCGAGTCCGGAACGATTTTCGGAGGATTCACCAACAGAGAGCAAGAAAGCAAAAAGAATGCTATCTCCCGCAAAGTCTTGGGAAATGGAGAAAGACTGCTCTCCTTCCCCTCCTTTAGACCAAAGGACTGAAACTACTAGAATATTGAAGAATATGCAGGAGTCAATTGCTTCTCTGGTCGGAGTCCTGTCTAGAGATCCTCCCAGAAGAAAGGATTCTAGTCTTCCAGTGAAGAAATCTAAGGCTCCTTATTATGAAGCTCCAAGAAAGGAAGTTTCTTCTTCAGATGAGGAGTCTTCAGTTTCGTCTATCTTACACAGACCCGCAAGACGACGTGTTCAAGTGCCAGCTGAGCGCCAAGCGCCAGCCAGGCGCAATACACTATCAGGGCACGAAGAGCCAGGAAGTGGTTTTTCTTCGGATGAATATGACAACCAGAAAAGGTTTGCAGAAGCTCCGGATAACAGAAAAGAAGCATTCAGGGATAAGGATATTTACTCAAATGTGGCGCAAGACAGACATGAAGCGCCAGACAGGCGCAAAGCACCAGCCAAGCGCGAGGAGCCAGCCAGGACGCCAGCCAAGCGCGAAGAGCCAACCAGGCGCGATGCGCCAGCCAGACACGAGGCGCAAATCAGGCGTGAAGAGCCAGCCAGGCGAGAAGCGCCAGGCAGTAGCAAAGGAACAATAAGGCGCCAGACTCCTTTCAGGAGCGGAACTCCAGGTAGACATTTAATGTCGTCAAATAGTGATTCTCCTGGAATTAGAAGTCCTACTCATACTAGGGAGAATCGAACTCCACAAAGGGAACCTGGTCCTTCGAGAGTGACAGTTTCCACTTCCATGTCTCAGGGAAGATCAGTGGAAAGGAAAGAGGAGACTTCTACATCTGTTAGTCTCTCTCCTTCCAGAAGTATTTCTCCTAAGGAAAAAAGATCTCCAGATAGAGATTCTCACAAAAGAACTCGCTCCCCTTCTATGATAGAATTGGAAGACGTGTCGGAGGAGGAAACCCCAACCAACGAGGGTGTTTCCAATTATAAAGTATTGGCTTCTCTTCTCCTTCAAGAGTTTGGAGATTCTCTAAGCCCTGCAGCTCCTCCTCCTCCTAGATCTCTTTTCTCGAGTATGAAAACTCCGAAGTCCTCTTCATATTTAAAGATGAAGCCAGCCATATCAATGAAAAAGGCGCTTCAGTCCTTAAATACATGGATGAACTCGAAGAAGGAAGCTTTAAAGGCAGTTTCTTGCTCTCCTCCCTGTAAGCTCGGAGGTAGAAGAGGGATATGGTATAGAACAGAGGAAACAATGGGACTTATGCTTCCATCTTCCGCGGAAGCTGATTTTTCAAGCTTAGTTGAAGCTTCGAGGAGACGCATTGAACTCAGCGAAAGCTTACTGGAGCATGTCAGAATTGGATCAGCACCTTAAGGGACTTTTCCATGTATTAGAAGTATTTAACTTCCTGGATTGGTCCCTTGGGGTGCTGGCTAAAAAGGCCAAAGAACCGGACGTTTTGGACCCGGAAGTCTTACATAGTATATTATCCTGTATGGATAAGGCAGTTCAAGATGATTCGGGAGAGCTGACATCCCTATTTGGATCGGGAATTGTGAAAAAGAGATCTTTGTTTGGATCGTTCCTAACGAAGGCAGTTCAAGATGGTTCGGGAGAGCTGACATCCCTATTTGGATCGGGAATTGTGAAAAAGAGATCTTTGTTTGGATCGTTCCTAACGAAAGCAGTATCTCCTTCCCAGAGGTCAGCCCTCTTGTATGCTCCTCTCTCAGATCACCTTTTTCCTTTCACTTGGTTGTGAAGGATATCTCAAAGTCTCTTTCTGAAAAGGCAACCCAAGATCTCTTGGTTCAATCCACCAAGAAGACAAGGCCAGCAGTACCAGTTGCAAAGAAGGCTGCTCGTACACCTATTGTGCCCTTTCGGAGAGGTTCCGCCTCTCGACCTCCAATTAAAAGGAAGACATCGGATAAACGAGGAAGGTCCTCCTTTCGGGCCTTCAAGAAGTCTAAGTAGCAGTGAAGTCCTCCAAACATCTGTAGGGGCCAGACTCCTAAACTTTGTAGGGGCTTGGGCATTAAGGGAAGCTGACCCTTGGACGTTGTCTGTTCTGGAAAAGGGATAAGGACCCTGTTCTGAGAGAGACACTTCTTCAGATGGTAATAACGATGAGGAACAAAGAGGCAATAGAAGAGGTTCAGGATCCATTCTCCCCCGGGTTTTACAACCGCCTGTTCTTAGTACCAAAGGCATCAGGAGGATGGAGACCGGTCCTGGATGTGAGCATCCTGAACCGTTACGTAGAAAAGAAGAAGTTCTCCATGGAGACTTCTGCCTCGGTGCTTTCAGCCCTGCGTCGGGGAGACTGGATGGTCTCGCTGGACCTTCAGGATGCCTACTTTCACGTTCCTATTCACCCATTGTCGAAGAAGTATCTCAGGTTTATGATACAAGGAAAAATCTACCAGTTCAGGGCCTTGTGCTTCGGCCTCTCCACAGCTCCGCAGGTATTTACGTATCTGATGCAGAATGAAGCCAGATGGCTACATCTGGAAGGCATAAACATCTCCCTATACCTAGATGATTGGCTAATAAGAGCCAAATCTCAGAAGCAATGTTTGGAGGATCTACAGAAAACACTCGGTTTGACAAAATCTCTAGGATTGCTCGTGAATCTCGAGAAATCGCAGATGATCCCCAGTCAGGACTTAGTCTATTTGGGGATTCAGATGAATTCTCGGGATTTTCGGGATTTTCCTTCCCAGGAAAGAATACTTCGAGGGATTCAGAAGGTCACGACTTTCCTAAAGTAAGAAAGGAGTTCAGCCAGGGAGTGGCTAAGCCTTCTAGGGACTCTTTCCTCCCTAGAACAGTTCGTGTCCCTAGAGAGACTTCATCTACGCCCGCTTCAATTCTTCCTAAGACGATCGTGGAGTTGGAAAGAGGGGCGACTGTCGGACACTTTCTCTATTCCAATAGAAGTGAAGAAGCACCTGAAGTGGTGGCTGCACCCTCTAAAAAAGAACGAGGGAATGTCTCTAGAGGTTCGGAACCCAGACCAAATCTTGTTCTCAGACGCTTCAGAGATGGGATGGGGAGCGACTCTAGGAGTAAGAGAAGTGTCGGGCAAATGGGAGAAAGAGCAAAAGGACTGGCATATAAATGCCAAAGAACTGTACGCAGTGTTCCTGGCACTGAGGTCCTTCGAAACAGAAGTAAGAAATCAGGTGATACAAGTCAACGCAGACAATACCACGGTGTTGGCTTATATCAGAAAACGGGGGGACGCACTCGTTTTCCCTTTACGAAATAACGAGAGATCTGTTGTCATGGGCGGAGGAGAAGAACATTACCCTCCTAACCAGATTTGTGAAGGGAGAATAGAATGTCAGAGCAGACAGACTCAGCAGGACAAATCAAGTTCTCCCCATGGAGTGGACTCTCCACGAGCAAGTGTGTCAAAGTCCTGGACCCTGTGGGGGAAGGCCACAAATAGATTTATTTGCGACGTTCCTATCAAAGAGAATAGAGAACTCTGCTCCTCAGTCGAAGACCCGAGAGCGATAGCGGTGGATGCCATGCTACTGGAGTGGTCAGGACTCAATGCTTACGCCTTCCCTCCATTCAAGCTACTAGGCGTAGTAAGAGAAAAATTCGTAAGCATCAACAGGGACGAGACTAACTCTCATCGCCCCGTTTTGGCCATCTCAAGATTGGTTCACAGAGGTACAGGAATGGACAGTGGACTACCCAAGATCTCTTCCAAACAGGATAGATCTTCTCAGACAACCCCACTTCGAGAGGTACCATCAAAACCTCCCCGCTCTCGCTCTGACTGCCTTTCGACTATCGAAAGATTGGTCAGAGCAAGAGGCTTTTCAAGCAATTGCTAGAGCCCGAAGATCGTCAACTATTCGGGTCTATCAATCGAAGTTGGATGTGTTCAGAAGATGGTGTAGGAAGAATAAACTGTACTCCTCCGATACCTCTGTGACCAATGTAGCCAATTTTCTGTTATTCCTTAGAGAGGAATCCCATCTATCGGTTTCTACTATAAGAGGATACCGAAGCATGCTCTTGGCAGTGTTTAGAAACAGGGGTTTAAATTTGGCGGAAGATAAAGGTCTACACGATCTAATAAGATCGTTTGAAACATCTAAATCTATATCCTCGGTTCCTCCAAGCTGGAATCTAGATATAGTACTTAAATTCCTTTTGTCAGAGAAATTTGAACCTCCCAACCTTGCCTCGTTCAGAGATTGGACGAGAAAATTTATTTTTCTCCTTTCCTTAGCTACGGCTAAAAGAACAAGTGAAATCCACGCCCTCGACTCTCTGGTGGGTTTTAAGAAAGACGCAGCCATCTGTTCTTTCCAAACTCTATTTCTGGCCAAGAACGAAAACCCTTCAAAACCCTGGCCTAGGAGTTTTGAGGTGAAAAGTCTTTCAACCGTGGTGGGAGAGGAAATTGAAAGAACGTTATGCCCTGTTAGAGCTCTTAAGTTCTATCTTAAAAAGAAAGAAGAGCTAGGGGGATGTAAACAAAGTTTGTGGTGCGCAGTTCGTGATACGAAGAGACCGATGTCCAAAAATGCGTTAGCATATTTTGTCAGAAGTGTTATTACGGAAGCTCACAGCAAATGTGCAGATGATTCCTTAAAGACTACGAGTAAAGGCTCATGAGGTAAGAGCTGTGGCCACATCTTTATCTTTCCAGAAGAACATGTCCATGAAGGACATTATAAATGCGACCTACTGGAGATGCAACTCGGTATTTGCATCACACTACCTTAAAGATGTTAGAATTACCTATGAGAAGTGCTTCTCTCTGGGTCCTTTTGTATCAGCGGATACAGTGCTGGGACTTGGAACGCATACCAATCCTTAAATATAAATATTAGAATTTTATAATTATACTTAAACCTTCCCTTTGAGATGGGTTCTAGGTTTCTACTTACATAAGGGCTTGATGTCGCACAGGCGGCCGTTGCCTTTGTTAAGTAAGGAACTGAGAGTTTATCTTACAGGGTGGGCTGTACTAGAGACTGTGTCTTTTATGGTACGTAAACCTCTTTTTTTGAGACAGGTTTCTGGTTTTCTGCTGGCAAGGTTGCTTGATATCGCACAGGCGGCCGTTGTCCTTGTCAGTAAGGAACTGGAAATGTGCCTTATAAACCGAGTTGTACTAAAGACTGTCTAATATTGTACGAAAACCTCCCTTTAGAGACAGTGTCAAGGTTTTCTACTGGCAGGAGTGCTTGATGTTGCACAGGCGGCCGTTGCTTTTGCCAGTAAGAGACTGCGAATAGGTCTTAGAAGCTGGGTTGTACAAAATTATTTCTTGTTTTTATCTTTTGTAAAAGTTAAGTGTAATGTATTTGTGATTGAGTTATTGGTCGTTTGCAAGGGGTTCGGGGATAACTCCTTGCAATCTTAGAACTAACATGGAATTAGGTTAAGGTGATCGGGATCGGTATTGTGCTCCTTGAAAAAGGTTCTTGTCATATAAGTGGATTGAAACCCTTTGACATAGCCCTTCTAGGATCGGCCAAGTAAGTGGATAAGACCCCTTTGGCAGACCTACAAGAACTCTTAGCAATAGATCAATATCTCGCTGAGGCTCTTGAGACTAAGCAGACTCCTGGGCATTAACCATGAAGTCTTCAGTCCTTAAAACAGGTAGGAACAAGGTTTTTAAATTATTTTATTACCTACAACGTATGTTGTGATTTCTGTTTAAATCAGTTATTAGCTGTCTTTTACCCTCCTCCAATGGTGTGAATCAGCTAAGTATATATCTGACAGGTAAGTTGAATGTATAAAAATGATATTGTTATGATACAATAAAGTTTTATACATACTTACCTGGCAGATATATACAATTAATTGCCCACCCATCCTCCCCTCAGGAGACAGATGGTATAGAGAAAATCTGATGGAAAACGGGAATGGTTCCTATTCCTGCCACCCAGCAGCAGAGCGGTAGATCACCTGACCTACCTGTAGCGTGTGTGCGAAATTCGAAATTCTGTCGGGCGACGGAGTCTAATAGCTAAGTATATATCTGCCAGGTAAGTATGTATAAAACTTTATTGTATCATAACAATATCATTTTAGTCACAAAAATTTTATTAAAATGCATAATTTTTGAATATTTCTCAGTGAAAAATACTGTGAATAGGCAGATTTTCCTTGAAAAATGGGTATATACAGTCCACAGAAAAATCCGTAATTATTTTCTTACTGTGCTATGTACCTGAGCACCACTGAATGAAACAGTATGCACATACCAGACATTTCTCTCTCTCTCTCTCTCTCTCTCTCTCTCTCTCTCTCTCTCTCTCTCTCTCTCTCTCTCTCTCTCTCTCTCTCTCTCTGTTTTGTACTCTAAGCATTAACTAGGTAGGACTGGACTATTGTAATTGGCTGTATTTTTATGCCAAATGCTACAGTGATGTATTGTACATGTGTTTAGAAGCAATTTGTTTTACTGTTATATCTCTTGAAGTTTAAAAAGTAAATTAATATTTTAGATTGAATGATAATTACAAAATACAGGCTATGGTAGACTATTATGTAATTACCTTAAATGAAATTACTGTTCTTAAATTTAAAGCTATGCAAATTGCCTCCAGGGTACTGTATGGCTCCAGAGTGCTGTATTGTCCAGGCGATACAGCATGCTAGTCATTACTATAGGATTTCATTACCTATCAGCGGGACACACACACACGTCCATTAAGTTAAAATGCCACTAGGACTTGTAGTATTTTCTGTATGATATATTGGGTAGCATATTGTTGGTTAGTATAATTTTGCAGTTCTGTAGTCATAGTTGCAGATTTGCAAGATGTTTGTGTACAAATCTGTGACTATAACTGTCAGCCCTGTATAAATGGACAATTAAAATCTGTGACTATAACTGTCAGCCCTGTGCCTTTCTTTTCATCTGGTCTTTTCAACTGTTGTTAATGTTTTCCTTTCCTTTCCTATTGTGTACTTTGTGTGCTATATTTAACATATAATTTTAAATGGAAAAGGCAGACTAATACAAAATAGTTGCTGTTAATTTGCAATTAATTTAAAGTTTCTATTAGATATCCACTATTATATCTAATAGAATGTTATACTTGTAATAGTACATTGTGATTTGTAATGCATTTTGAACTTAATACAGTTGGCCCCCGCTATTCGCGGATTTTTCTACTTGACTATATAGTACACCCATTATTCGCCTACTCGTGGTATTTTTCACTGAGCAATTTGCACAAATAACTATTTTCCTATTTTCATGACAAAATGCACTTTTTTTTTTTTTTTTTTTTTTTTTTTTTTTTTTTTTTTTTTTTTTTTTTTTTTTTTTTTTTTTTTTTTTTTAATCAAAATAGGCAGTTTTAAGCATTTTAAGACAGGTTTTAAGTATTTGTGGATTTTAAGAATTTGCGGGGAGCTCTGGTACCCATCCCACGAATACAGGGGTCTACTGTATTGCTAAGCAGTTCCACTTTGAATCATTATTGAGATATATTGCATTTATCTGTGTGCTGTGGAAATTGTAAAGGCAAGCCGGTAAACTAAACAAAAATTGTGGAAATGGAAGACATACATTATGAGCCTGTCATCTAAGAGGTACCACTGCATTACCATTATATAAAGAGAAAGCGTTATAGTGAAATATGTATACTACTGAAGTTTCCTACCCACTCAGCAAAAAAATAATAATAATAATAACTTACGAGATGTCAAGCCCATTGCAGCTATGTTGGAGTATTCAGCATAGTAGTAGCTTTAGCATCAGGCCAACATTATTGCACAGACCCTAAATCACCAGTATTGTGATGATTACAGCACATGAATCCATTACAATTAAACACACACATGTAACCCCCTAAATAGTGAGGAAAGTCATTTTAAGCAGATCTTCATAGGTATGTCTCTATGTAGATAACGCCTTTGCAGACGTATTATAGTAAAAAATTGTAACCCATTAATCTGTTTAAAATACCTGTTAATAATAATGCATGTGTATGTTTGTACTTACTTTTAGATCACTTGATCTGTTACTATTTTGATCTTCATTTCATAAATGTATGTATTCAATTCATAAATGTATTTTAGAACAGTAATGGTTTGTTCTGGAATTAGTATATTGGAATTAATATATCATAACACTTGGTTTTTTTCAGACATTTTCTGTCGTTGAAGGAGAGGGAGCATTATCTGTACTTGATTCTGATGATGATGGAACTCTAGTGTTATTATCAGCAAATGTAAAAACTGTTGTTCCTAGAGGTAAGGTCTAATAATTTACTTTTATGAACTATGTATATTAAATACTTGCTTTACAAACCCAATAATCCTAAATTCTGTAGTCTTATCTGTATTAAATCCTTGTAGGTGTGTCAGTTTGAAATGTATCAAAGTAAGATCCAACAGTGTTTGTCCAGTTAACTCCACTAGGTACATAAAGCTTGCTATTCATTCTTTGTGCCTTGTTCTTGACCAGACATGTCTCATATGCAAAGGTTAGGCCTCCTGTAGGCTAAAGTTGTCCCAACCCTTTACTGTAGGCTAATTTTATAAACCCATTAATCGGCGCCTCAGTTGGCATGATCGGTACAGTCTTGCTCTGTCACCTCGAGTTTGACTCTCGGGCATTCCACTGAGGTGTTAGAGATGTGTATTTCTGGTGATAGAAGTTCACTCTTGACGTAGTTTGGAAGTCACGTAAAGTCGTTGGTCCCGTTGCTGAATAACCTCTGGTTCCATGCAGTGTAAAAATACCATACAAACAAAGCAAACAAACCCATTAATCATAAATACTGTGGCTTTAACTGTGTTGAATGCATCTAGGTGTGTCAGTTCAAAATGTTACAAAGTAAGATCCAACTGTTTTTGTCTAGTCAACTCCACCAGGTCCATAAAGCCTTCCTATTTATTCTTTATTCCTCACACTTGTCCAGACATGTTTTATATGCAAAGGTTAGACCTCTAGTAGGCTAATGTTATCTCAACGCTTTAGTGTAGGCTAGTTTTATGCCAGAGGGTTATTACTATTGTAGTATAATTGGATGAGTACTGGGTTCAGATAGGTTTTTATAGGTGGGGTGAGTGCGGTCAAATTCGGTGTTGAATTATGATTGGATGCCTGGGGACATCCTTCTGGCGTTGATGATTGGTCTTGCATACGAGCACCATTGCAATACTGGTGAGGGACAGGAGAATTCCACTCCACAGCAGCTGGATTTTTATTGGCCCTTAAGTTGTGTGGGGCACTTGGTGCAGGAAATTTCAGGACTGAATTTTGATTGGTGCTCACACTGTAGTGGATGCTTGTTGCGGGTCTCCTGGTAGCTGTAGGAAGGAGAAAGGTCTCTTGGGTGATGTTCATTGATGGCTTTTCTTTTCCTATGTGCAAGGCTTCCAAGAGGCACAGTCAATGATTGTCTGTGGCTCGGTCAATTATCTCAATACAGTGGACATGCTATATTCTCGCACTCTGGATTCGCAGACTCACATATTCACAGGTTTATCAGGCTAATTCAACATAGCCAGATTTTTTTTTATCAAATATGTTGCTTCTGCATCAATCCTATGCTGGGAGGCACAGCCAGTAGCTTTGCTTAGCTGTGGAGACTACTCAGGATCTCTGCTTAATGAGATTTTTAAACACCATCCCAGACTTGAGGTGATCCCTCTTGCTCATAATGGATAGATCTTTCAGGTACCCTGTAGCTAGCCATGTCAGGGATTACATTCTCACTTTGGAAGGCATTGAGGATCCCCCAGATGCCAGATTCATTCTGAGATGATGATCTCTGCTTGTCATCACAAGAGACTAACAAAGGAGAAAAAGTCAACTGAAGTTGCAGTATCCTTTCCACACTTTATTCAGGGTTTTAACTTCTTTATCCACTTTTGCTTAGGAAAATTTTATATCTTACCTTGGGTGGCTGTGTAGAGGGATTAGTCTTTGTGATTTCCAGGGGAGACATCAGACCAAGGAGACACATCACACATCCTAGACTTTGTCTATCAAATCCTTTGGTCACATTAATAAGGATGACCTACTCCAGCTTCAGGTAACTCAACATGGTCATACTCCTCTGTTTAATGATTGACAGCCGTCAAGTTGGGAACTGTTTGGATCAGAAATTTACTGTGTCTCAGTACTGTATCACTGTGGTTTACAAATTCAGACTTTTTACTTTAAATGCATTGGGTTTTGTGTTAACCGTTTGGAATTCTGTTCTTTAGAGCATTTTTTTTTCTTTGATAATCTCAGGTCTGTAAGCTTACAGTCGTACCCTTCATTCCAATCAGCTAATCCCAAGTTCAATTCAGAGTTTGATCCTCCGTCTGTTGAGAGAATTCTGAAAGTTGGTGTTTGGAAACGCCAAATGACTTTCACTTCCTTTTATTTAAAAGATGTTGCCCATAGATCCTTGGATACCTTTTCCTTGGGTTCAGTGGTGGCGGCCCAGCAAGTGGTATAGCTCATCCAGTACCCCTGGCGGGTCAGTTTGTGTCTAGTCTAAGATGAAGGAATGAAGGTAGAATGAATGAGATGACTGGTCTTTTTGTCTTTACTACTTTCTTTCTACTCCTTTACCTACGGGCAGTATGAAGGAGAGTACCATCATGAGCTGGAATGGACTAGATGCAGGTGAGGTGGTCAGCCATACTGTAAAGTTATGTTAGAGTATAGTGTACTTTCCAGTAGCAACACACCCCTCTCAGTAGTTGGAAGGGAGGGGTGATGGTAGATCCAGACACAAGGGACAAGAGTGGTTTATGAGAATAGGGGGTCCCCTATTTCCCCATAGTTTAGAAACCATGGCATGATACCAGCACCCAGTGAGGGAAACCAATAGATCTCCTTATATCTTTGGTTCAAAGGTTATAGTCCATTCTCTTAGAATTCTCCTAATATTCGGAAATGGATTTAGGTGGCAAACTCCCAGTCAGTTACAGACTTACCTCCCTCCAATAAGTAAGTCTATCCTAATGTTAAGACCGATGGTTTGTTTCGTATATGAACAAATGACAAATTTGTAACCAATTTGCATTTTTCATAACTAACAAACCTGAGGTCTTAACAGTTAAAGGGCCCACCTCGAACCACCCCTCTAGCAGGCATTCTGGGTATACATGCCCCGTGACCTGGTATAGATGCCAATAGTCCCTGGATCGCACAAGTTTAATTTAATTCTACCGGTTTCCAGCTTGGCACTAGTAAATCCTAATTTTAAGATCTGAGGTTTGTTAGTTATGAAAAATACAAATTTGTTACAAATTTGTCATTTTAGGAAATGTAAATGATTGATTTGGTAATCAAACAAATTTTTTTTATACATGTATATATATGAAACCTATCATTTAGAGTTATATCCTGCCTCCCATTGCCATACGTTAAACTACCTGGAACCAAGGGAATGTATGTGGTGCCAACTAGCCGTAGAAATCTTAATTTTTATTCAGGAATGGAGTGTTTGGTATTTTTGGAGACGAAGAATGAAGCCAATATAAATGATGAAGTAATATTTAAAAAATTGATTTTTAATATGGTATATAAGAATGTATTTTTGAAATTTATTAGTATACTGTACTTTTCAGGCAAGAAAGTGAGGTTGGAAAAAGAAGATTCGGATGAACTACTGAAAATTTTTTTAGTGCTGCAGGATAAGCCATATTAGAGACCTAAGAGTGATAGGCAATAAAATAACTAGTTTATAAAACTGATTCACTGTTATGGTTACTGGTTTTCCTGTGATGTATTACTGCCTGAAATATGGACTGTGATTGAATTTTTATAGAAAAGTTAGAACAGATGATGCCTTGTTCACTTAGGAAATTAGTGTATTATAGAGAGACAGAGTGATTTACTGTAAATATTTTTTTATGTGAGCAAAATTGATTTAATGGAAAGTTTCCATATTATACTAATATTCTGATAGGGTCAAATTATTCAATAGTTTAGTACTGAACATTTTGATTTTCATGTATGGTAGATTGTGTTCAAGTATGCAACCTGAAATGGCAGTAGGTTTTGTATAGTAAAACTATGCAACATACTTTAAAACTTCCCTAGAATGATGATCTAAATATAAAATTGAGTTGGATTTGAATGAGGCTTGAAGAAACTTAGTGTTCTACTACACTGTTCATTTTCATTTTGATAGTCATTGCAAGAGTACAAGTATATCAAAATGGTATCTTCATTTAATGATATTTCATAGTAACACAGTGCATGATGTAACATGAATACAGTTTCATTTAGGTTTTTCTTGTAGTATGCAGGTATCTGCTCTTATTTTATTTATGCTATGATGCATCGATTCTTTTCTAGGTTTTTAAATATCCTGCCCAGTAGTCATTCACTGTAGAATACAGGCAGTCCCTGGTTATCGGCAGGGGTTCCGTTCCCATGGGTGTGCGGATAAGTGAAAACCTCCATTAACCGAAACTCGGTGATTTATGGCGCCAATAACCACTGTTGGTGCCGTAAGCACCCTTATAGCGCCTCTGTTAGGTATGTAATGGTACCAATAACTGGAACTCAGCCTGTTATGGCGCCATAAAACTGGATCGCCAATAACCAAGTCTGCCGATAATCGGGGACTACCTGTATAGAGCCACATATTTTTGCTATGAAAATTGTAAGAGTTCATTCCTATATATTCTCCAGACTATTTTTTTCTTTTTCCTCCTCTTAATTGTATATTTTTGGTATGGTTCAGTTCTCTCTTGCTTGCTCTTGTTATTATTTTTTGGGGATAGTTATTTTCAGTAAAAATATTTTGAAACTTGCAGAATTGTGATTCAAATATAACATTTTGAGTTGAATTTGATTTACTGTAAATATTTTTTTATGTGAGCAAAATTGAGTTAATGGAAAGTTTCCATATTAAACTAATATTCTGATAGGGTCAAATTATTTAATAGTTTAGTACTGAACATTTTGATTTTCATGTATGGTAGATTGTGTTCAAGTATGCAACCTGAAATGGCAGTAGGTTTTGTATAGTAAAACTATGCAACATACTTTAAAACTTCCCTAGAATGATGATCTAAATATAAAATTGAGTTGGATTTGAATGAGGCTTGAAGAAACTTAGTGTTCTACTACACTGTTCATTTTCATTTTGATAGTCATTGCAAGAGTACAAGTATATCAAAATGGTATCTTCATTTAATGATATTTCATAGTAACACAGTGCATGATGTAACATGAATACAGTTTCATTTAGGTTTTTCTTGTAGTATGCAGGTATCTGCTCTTATTTTATATATGCTATGATGCATCGATTCTTTTCTAGGTTTTTAAATATCCTGCCCAGTAGTCATTCACTGTAGAATACAGGCAGTCCCTGGTTATTGGCAGGGGTTCCGTTCCCATGGGTGTGCGGATAAGTGAAAACCTCCATTAACCGAAACTCGGTGATTTATGGCGCCAATAACCACTGTTGGTGCCGTAAGCACCCTTATAGCGCCTCTGTTAGGTATGTTATGGTGCCAATAACCGGAACTCAGCCCGTTATGGCGCCATAAATCGCTGATTTTATGGCAGTAGACAAGCGCCATAAAACTGGATCGCCAATAACCAAGTCTGCCAATAATCGGGGACTACCTGTATATAGAGCCACGTATTTTTGCTATGAAAATTGTAAGAGTTCATCCCTACATATTCTCTAGGCTATTTTTTTTTTCTTTTTCTTCCTCTTAGTTGTATATTTTTGGTATGGTTCAGTTCTCTCTTGCTTGCTCTTGTTATTATTTTTTGGGGATAGTTATTTTCAGTAAAAATATTTTGAAACTTGCAGAATTGTGATTCAAATATAACATTTTGAGTTGAATTTGAATGGGTTTGCAGAGATTGGTTATCCAACTGCAGTGTTACTTTATGTCAGAATGGGATTCACTTAAAATGGTATTTATTAGTAGTACTATCACATATGAGGTATAACATGAGCAAAGTTTCATTTGTGTTTTTTGTAGTATGGAGGGACTGGCTGATCTGTACATTAGCCAATAATTGTAGAATAGAGGTAGTAAGAAAAATAATTATGGACTGTTAATTCTATGAGTTCATTCGTTTATGCTCATATTAATAAAGATTCTTAAAATAATTATTTTTTAAATTGTGTTTGTTTTTTTTGGAAAAGAAAATGTCCTTCAAATCACTGAAAAGATATTGATAGTGCTTGTATTCTTGTTGAACAAATATTTATCTCCTTAAAAGCACTGAAAAGCTTATACATCTTCAACAGAGATACATTAGAGCATTGTATCTCACAGCATTGGCCTGATGTAAGATTCCATTTAAATAACTATTGACATAGAATCTGATCTTCATATACTGTAAAACAATGCTGGAAATAATTCACAATCACAAGGACTTAGTTATTCTTAGAGTAGCATAAGAAGTGTGTGGAGGATAATTTATTAATATGATTTATGAAGTAGAAAAATATGTTGAAGGCCATAAAGGAGTTCTAATAGATGAGGAAAGGGAAAATATTAGTAATTCCTTCATAGAGTAAGACCAAGAAAACAAACCCAAAGAAAAATCAACAAACTGGACATCACAAAAATATACTTAAATATTTCAAACTGTGCATACTAGAGTTATAGAGAGGAAGCTTAGTAACAGTGTTTTTTCAAGATAGTGAAATTCCATCAACTTCATCTGGTCTCGATATTACCCCAGACTTTCGTATGAGGAGGTCTTCAGTGTTCAGTGCTCCAGGATCAGATCACCCTGAAGAGGACCACGAAAAAGGGTCAATGCAATAAAATAAAATTTGTTTTTGAGAGAGAAAGCTGTTTCACATAGAAAATTGTACCTGTGCTGTACGTACGTTTCTTAGTCCATGAAGAGGAAGGCTGTTTCACATAGAAAATTGTACCTGTGCTGTACGTACGTTTCTTAGTCCAGTATACATACTTTAGAATTACTATAACTACAGTTGATAGTTTAATTTTTTATGATAATTTAATGTATATCATAGTACCATAAGTAAAAACTTATTCAAAGATCATTTCAGTGTTTTCTCTAGTAGAAGAATTCTTCAAAATATACTGACAGTAAATTTTTCATTTAGAGTAATACTACCAAACAAACAATGTTGTTTGAAATGGCAGGAAAATATTTTTGGACAAAAGAATTTATGAAAAGTTTTGGAACATTTGCTTCATTAGGAGAGTAAGAAGAAATTAATTGGATAAGAAAATAAAAAATAAGTGTCCGTAATACAGAATAGTTTTTCTGCTCATTATGACGTATGAAAAAGGCAATGGAATATCTATGGGACAAGCACATTGATGATAGATTATATAAGCTTGTCTACCTAATACTGTAAATTGTTTAATAAAAGGCACTGTTTCAAACATTCATGAGGAATAAAGGTAACTGTTGAAAGTTCAAAGATCAAACATTTAAGAATGAGATGAATAACTAGTTCTAATGACTGGGAACTTATCTGTGCTTCCTATACACTTCTCTTTGTTAGCAGTTCAAAATGAAGTTTATGAAAGCCAGTAAAAACAACTGAACACACTTGATATATGGCACTTGGTCTTCAAGACCAAAATTTCATAATCAGTTAATCAATCATTTGATATATGGCTTTCTTTCATGGTGCAAAAGGATAAAACAGTCTTTGTTTAAATATCTGCTTTATTCAATTCCATCATACATCCAAAACTGCACCCCTTGAGCCTGGTATATGTGCCCCTAATGTGAATTATTATAGTACGTACTTTCTTTTTTACTATTTCAAGGAAAAAATAATGTATTCCAAAGTGTACTGTATGCAATTCAGAATCGCAAATGAATTTGAAAGCAAATATGAACCAAAGGACAAGATGCTGTTTAACAAGAATAAATTAGAAGTGATCACGTTTCCTTATGAAAACAGGTACTAATTGTAAAATAAATGATAATATTTTCTAATGATAAAATTTTCTTATACATTTCAATAATTTCCAGCAATTAGTAGCTTATAATCCATTCAGCAATGCAATGGTATTACGGTTAATTAAGACTAAAAACAGCTTATGTGATTAATAAGTGTATGAGACAATACTTTAAGCAGTACTATATTTAAAATTTATACCAAAACCTTGCAGATTTTTCTTAATCCAATTGTCAATTTTGACTTCCAGTTCTGGAGTATATTTTCCTTTCCAGTCACCAACTGTTCCTGTAGAAAAATAGTAAAAGGTTATTAGAACAAAAATTTCACCATTCCTTTTTCATTCATAAATAAAAGCAACTCCTTAATGTGCGGCTGTCCTACTAATAATATTCATAAGAAACCTCGATTTACTGGCAAAGTATTTTTATAATAGGGTAACTGGTGTTACATTTCTAAAATGGATTTTTAGGCTTTTGCCACCAGATAAGGTAGATGATAAGCAAATTGTGTTGAAATCTGTAATCAAGGGGGAGATTTGAAAATCCCAGATTCCAGTGACTTATTTTAAGATTTAAGAATGGTTGATAGACAGAGATTAGAAACAGAATACATCTAAATATTTTTCTTTTACTTTACTAGAATATCAAAAGAAAATATACCTTAACTTTGTAAAATTCTATCTATTTACCTTTTCTGAAAAATCCCCCATCTTTGTGAATCACTTCTACATTCATGTAATCAGATGCAGAGTCCCCAGGGACAAGGTCTCGAGATTTCATCTCGTTGAAACTGGTATAGTTAGAAATCTGATGGAAAACAGATAACTTGTTATTAAAACTGAAATGTTATAAAGAAATAAATAAAATTATACTTTCAAGGTAATCTAGGACTTAATAAAAAGAATAATGAGGCACATATTTGTAAATGGTTTAGGGTGGCAAAAATTCAGTTGTTTTGAAGCAAACACTTAACCACAAGATTCCTTGTTAATATGGAACAGTACGAAAACTGAAGGAAGTACTTGATTGATATTAAGGTAAAGTCACGTTATTTTTGGTTGATCAGCAATCTGACATATTTATTCATCAAAGGATTGGAAATATTAATGGTAGTAATTAGCCAATGTTCCTTCCTTCCTCCCTCTACCCGGTCCTCTTCATGTTGTGCTGAACAAATGAAAATAGAGAAAAACCATGCTGATCTGATAGTACTGTTAGTAAAATTCCATGTTTATCACCAGCTTGGAAATGTCATCGTTTGAAATTACATCAGCATACATATACAATTATTTGTAGTATCTGACTTACAAGAAACTAGCTTTGTGTTTTATATTGTAAGTCAATACAAATAAGAAAGGGACTGATTCACTTTATATCCAACATGTAATAACTAGTCTTAAATAAATAATGGTTTCTCACTTGACAATTGGAATGTATAGTTAATTATTACTGTTGTGGTGATACTGTAGTACTTACCTTTTCCAATTGTGTATCAGTAAGTTTTGTTTCAAGAAATCTGTTAAGCTTTTTAAGTTCTTCAATGTTGTTTGACTTCAGATCTTCATAGAAGATGAAATGCAGATTTGATTCTTCTCTCCTTTCCCATGCTTCCTTTAGATGAAGCCAGTAGGGTCCATACAGCACTATTTTGAAAAAGAATGAAAGTATCATGCTGGCTGCTGGTTCTTCAGAAAAGTCTTCAAGACAATAAAAGAAAGTACCGTATGTATTGCCCTCGTACTTGTAAGTGATGGCAAATTTTAAACTTTTGTAGTATTCTTATGACAATTCTTTTCTTTACAGGATACCTTAGATTTCACTTATGGTGGATTCACATATTTTGTTACATGGAACATTATAAGATTAAACTTTTGAACTTTATGAGACATAGACGTATACTGGAACTAGGAGTATAGTTTCTGTGAAGTAAGCATATTACATCAGTGATAATGTACTGGAGCTTTTGTATGACAGAAATGAATGTGGCAAGTGAATGTGGGAAGAGTATCGTAAGTAGCAGTTTCCCTACTTTTAGACAAATTTCTACCACATTCAGCTGCTTGAGCAAGGATTTGCTTTCTCTTGTCTATTGTATTAAGGTGTTTACAGGAAATACAAGATGAACAAGAGTAAATAATACTACATTTCTAAACTTTTCGTGAAAATTTTAAATTTATTTGTCAATAGTTTTAAGAAAATATGGAGGTTCAATTGTTTTTTCCACTGTCTCATTTCATCTGACTTATGAAACATTTACATTCCAAACCACAGATCAGACATAAGTATGAAAATTCCAATGATGAAATATGAACAAAATTTATATTTTTGATGTTTGGATTTTAGAGGATGAGGTGACTGGGAAAATCAGTGATTCGGGAAAATTTGTAACTTTAATTCAGTAAAATTGATGAAAACCAAATTACTTTTGTGAAAAATTCATGAAGCAAATTATTTTCTCAGGACAATCTTAAAAATCAAAAAACAAAATTTGTAAAACTCATTAAAGACCAAAATAACAAGAGATATTGACCATGGACCAGGTAATTAAAAATGTTGGACAAGAACACTTACAGTCATCGTCAACGAAGTACTGAACGAAATCCTCAAAGGACCCAACATAATTGTGGCCTTTAAATAATCGGGAATGATGGTGGAAGGACACCACCACATCTTTAGGATTTCGTGCCACGTACACTACCTGTGGAAGAAAAACAGGCTGTATAAGTATGTGAATGAAGACGAGGAGGTTATATGACAAAGCTAGGTCACCATAATGTCCTTATCAGGATGAATATTTAATATTATTGCTATTCAGGAGATGAACTCTATTTGCATGGAAAAAGCTCACAGAGGCCACTAACTTGAAATTCCAGCTTTCAAAGAATATGGTTTTCATCTGAAAGTAACAGATGGTAATAGGAAATATAAAAAGAAGAGCTCAGTTATTAGAAAAGAAAAAAAATAAATAGATTAATATGTAAGAATGATTAAGATACAAGGAGAATATTTTTAGGGTGGTAATGCATTTAACCTTTGCTTAAACTTTTGAGGTTCCAGTTGTACATCTTCAGGGAGACTGTTGCACAGTCCTGCAGTGAAGCATAATTGCAATGATAATGGAACTCACATAAAAGGATTCAACTACCTTTGAGGTCTTCAACATATCTGGAGGAAGCAGCGACAAAGGTAAGTGGGACTTGATGGTTCTAGGGTCAGGCAAGGCTTCACTCATCTGAAAGAACACTCCATCAGAAGGATCCTTCCCTGGGCACATCTTCTGGAAGCCTTGCATCATGGGATTGTCTGGTGCTGGGGGTTTCAGTAACTTGCTTTTTAGAAGCATGTCAAATCTGTTA
>NC_087217.1:55870836-55978336 GCF_015104395.2 Macrobrachium nipponense | reverse complement strand
ATAGATTTTGTATTTATCAATAAATTTTTGTATTTAAAATCTATGTGAGCATTTTATTCCACCAGTATATAACTATTAAGCTATATTTTATTTTGTTTAGGTAGAAACATAGAGTGATAATTGTGACGTTTCCCATAAATAAAACATAATCAGGGAAATACTTAAATTTGAATTTGCACGAGTGATGCCCTTTAATTAAGATTACCTCACACATATTTTAATGAACTTAGACTGATTATTTTCTTGACTGTTCAGTTAGAAAAAAGGGATCACTCTTACCTTTAGAGTATTCAGTCGTTTAGTATTTGTGATGAAGGGTCAGGTGTCTGTCTGTAGTGAGAAAAGTAACAACCAAGTACTTGAATGAACTGTGCCCTAAGTACAAAGGGTGTCCCAGACCCAGGAATAAAAGGGTCTCTTGTATTAGCAAGTACAAATGGTAAGTGTAGTAACCAGATACTTGGCAATTTGGGTTAACAAATATTAATGGTGTCCAAACACAGATCTTTGACTATTTCATGCACCAAGTATTAATGGTATCCAGAACCAGATACTCTGCGCCACTTCGTCACAATATATATATATATATATATATATATATATATATATATATATATATATATATATATATATAAGGCGAGCAAGAGAAAGAGGGAGAGAGAATATCGAACCAGAGAGAGAGAGAGAGAGAGAAAGAAATAATAACTATATACATGTGGGACTAATTTATTAGTTGTTCATTTAATTGATTTATGTTATCAAAAAGCTCATAAAAAGTTTTATAATGTTGCTATTAATGAAAAAAAAGAAATGCCTAAAAATGTACTTAGCTTACCTTATTTTCGTGGATTTGAAACCATAAAATCAATATTTAAATCGTTTAATGTTAATGTAGTGTTCTCTTATAACAATACCATTAAAGATATGCTAATTAAGAATAGTACCGTAACAAATAACAACATCATTTACAAAATTCCCTGTAAGGATTGCCCATCGTTTTACGTTGGTCAGTCTAGTAAAAATTTATGTGTTCGGATTAAGCAGCATATGTATTCAGTTAGAACAGCCCAGACTTTAAATGCACTGTTTATCCATCTGAGTGAAAAATCTTATTGTATTAATTGGGGTGATACCTCGGTAATTGCTAGATCTAATGATTATGTTTCAAGAAATTTACTGGCAATTATACAAATCTGGGAATGTACCATTTGGACCCATATATTTGTTAGATGTTTATGAAGGACCTCAAAATAAATGAACAACTAATAAATTAGTCCCACATGTATATAGTTATTATTTCTTTCTCTCTCTCTCTCTCTCTCTCTCTCTCTCTCTCTCTCTGGTTCGACATTCTTCTCTCCCTCTTTCTCTTGCTCGATATATATATATATATATATTTATATTTTCTTTCGTCTTTTCATTAATAATAATTTTTGTTGGGAAAATTTGTGTAAAAATTCATGATATTAAATTGTATATGCTCCCGTGTTGTTTTCAAAATGTACTGTTTTCTGGAAGAATCACTTGTTTACTGTGGGTATCCTTCAAGGTGTGGCTAGCCTATGGCGACTCCTCCTCTCTGTAGAGTGAAAATCGCCCTTATGGCTAATCTGGTAGTGTCAGTTTGTATATTAAGACTTCTTTTGGCTATGGTGTTCTTTGTAAAAATCAGTGTGCCTCAGTAAAGGGTCCGAATAGGACCGAAAGTACTCAGCTATCTCGCTTTTTCATTTTTTCCTTCATTGCAAAAAAACCTTTATATATATATATATATATATATATATATATATATATATATATATATATATATGCACGGACTGCAAGGAACGTAACCGCGGATACGCCATCCACTATAGGGATTGGGGCCGTCCAATGTATTTTTGCAGTGTTTAATACTGGCCCCTGGGGGCTAATTACAGTCGTCCGAATAAATATTACTTAAAATTCTTGTTCAGTAGGTAAAACTGCATTGAAAACCCACCACTGCCATAGTACCCTAGGTCTACCATATATATAATATATATATATATATATATATTATATATATATATATAATATATATATATATACATATATAAATAGGATATACATATATATATACATACATATATATATATATATATATCATAGATATATATATAATATATATATATATATATATCTATATATCTATATTATATATTATATATTATATATTATACATATCTATATATATATATATATATATATATATATATAATATATATAATATATAATATATAGAAATATATATATATATATATATATTATATATATGTACATATATATTATATATATTATATATATATATAACATATATATATACATCTAACTATATATATATATACATATATATATATATATATGTATATATATGTGTGTGTGTGTGTGTGTGTGTGTGTGTGTGTGGATAGTTTCGATATATATATATATATATATATATATAATATATATATATATATATATATACCTACAGTTAATGACAAGCTGTTAACATACCTTCAAAATATTTTCCTACTGCATAAACAAACTATCCTCCATGCAGTTTTCATGCTTCTCTAAAGGGCCACACACACACTGTGTCGTTCGCAATCTCTAAAACATAGTCCGAGTGCAAAAGTGGGCGGAGTTTTGTGGTCTAAAGAATCTCTGCGGAAGTCTGTCACGACATTTCTGTGCTGTCTGTTATACACAAGTCGTTCAGTGTATGTGTTTGTCAGCCGATATAACGCTATCGCGCACGTGTCTTCTAGAGATGATGCCATGTCTTCCATAGACAAAAATCTTTGTTCAGACTGAAATTGGTGCGGAGATCGACGACACTCGTTCAGTTTAAAGGGTCCCCTTATTAACAGGATCCTGCTTATTACTTCATACCAGAGGTTTCCAACACATTTAACTTACCCATTGTTTTTACAAGATGTTATCGCATCTGCAACTGTGAATGATTTCCATGTCTTAACCCTAAAGCCTTCTTTGCACTTCAAGATTTTATTAAGGGCAGTCCAGTTTTATGTCAATTGGAAACTTTCACCTTAAAGCCTTACAAAGCGCTTGATGTAAGGTAACCGTGCATCAATATATCGAAAGTGAAAGTGGACGAGCCTCTGAGCCACAGCAGAAAAGTTGCTCAAGAGATGTCTAATGTTTCAGGTGTAACAACTAATAGTCTAGGTGTTGTTTACTCTCTCACTTTCATAAATATTTTAAAATCTGTGAGAAAAGTATAGTTGTTCATCTTAGATTCAATTGTGTTCACTTATTGAAGTTACTTAAGATTTTAATTTTGTACGTTAGGTCCTATTATGTAGATTAACACTACATGAATGCTTGTAGCCTAGACTTATACTAATCTACTTTGCGCAAAAGTTTGGAAAATGCATCATATATTATATAGTAGATGAAGTCAGAGAAGCCCTGAGAGCCTTTCAAAATGATAAGCGCTGTTTTCTGTAAGATACCGATAATAAGAGCAGGATTGTCATAGGTTTTAGTTAATGCCATTCAAACCCTCACCACACTCATTAAATTGTTGCGTTCATTCTGTGAGATACGTGGGTATTAATAATATGTTAGAGGTTATACTCAGGGCTGCCAGATTTCCACAGAATCCACACGAAGGAAATCCACGCTCGGTCACAGACAGTTGCCAGTTATGCAATATATCCAACTTATCGAACTCTGAGGAATGCATAAGTTGTTTATCATGACCTTGTAAGCGCTCCAAACTTACCGGTATGAATTCCCAACCAGTAGCTTTTTTTTTTTTTTTTTTTTTTTTTTTTTTTTTTTTTTTTTTTTTTTTTTTTTTTTTTTTACCTGATATACAAGGATAGACACTGACCCTTTCCGTGTTTAGCTCATATTGTCTAAACATTTAGTTAGATTTTTATTCTAGTTTTTTTTTTTTTTTTTTTTTTTGACGAGTGGGTAACAGAAGAAAAACTTCTCTACGACAGTCGGTACTCCTTTAATTTGATGATGAAAAACTGGAATGAAACTTATCTAATTTGACGATGAAAAAAGTAATATAGGTGTTTTACAACAAGTTTATATATATAAGGCATCTTAATCACATCATCGTAATGAAGTATAACGATAAATTTTTAATGATGTTCAATCCGGCATTATTGCCATAAATATAATGACTAGACCTATATCTTGGGCCAACTAACACTGTGGTTATATGCTCGCAAGTTAACTTAAAAAATAATTATCCCTGTATTGTATCATTGCAATTACATAATTACAATCATTTTCATAAAGAATTGAAGCTGCAAATATAACAGTAAGCACCAACGTTATAACTATGTCTCATCTTTTAGAGTAAAGTAAACTGGCAACGTATCCTGGATCTAGGCTAATGTCCTGAACCATTTAATTTTAATGAGGATTTAATTACCACTGCATTATATAATTTCTCACTTTTATCGTTGTTATACACATAGTCATTCATTTAGGGCAATATCAACTGACACCGAAATCATGAGCTCTATCATCTAAACTGGTAAACTAGGCCTATGATTTTTGCTAAGGTCTTACGTTATACGAATTACACTTATGAAATCATTAAAGCCTGTTCCTTTCAAAAGTTTATGTCACCGTAGTTGTAGAATAACCAAATTGATTATACAGGCACGTTAATATTTTCACAAGCAAAAATTGCAATGTGTATTACAAAGCTGTAAAGTGCATCGCTGAAAAATAATTTGCTACATGGCAGTATGAATGTATGCATATATTTCACAAAATTTTCAAGAAAATATACCATCAAAACTAGCAAACTAAGAATACTCTCTAGCATTATGAAAAAGAATAAATGTTGATTTTGTTGAGGACCAGATTGAAAATAATTTGGAATAGGTAACTGAGGCTGGTTGGAGCTGGAGCCACCCAGTTCGTAGGCCTTGGTTTGCACTGTGCAAATGAATCAACGGTCAGCGTTATGCATCTGATAAACATCCAAACGCATCCACAAATTAAATAGGATAAAACTAATTTTTTATTTTTATGGATATTTGTGTGTGAGACTTATAAAATAGAATAGTAAAAAAATTTCATAACTTATTATTGGATTTTAACTAGCATACGCTTTTCATGTAAAAAGCGTGGAAATTTTTATGTTTGGATTCCACACTCCACACCTAATCACAATGTGGACAAGATAACCCGTATTAGTGACGTCATTTCCACATTTCGGCAGCCCTGGTTATACCACTCAATGACTGAGAATTTAAGTCATAAAAAATTAAATTTTATGATCAATTTGCAATAGGAATGTATCGGGTATAATTAAATCAGTATGCTGCTATACCAAAATATATCTTGTTATAATCGTTTGTGAATATAAAGCATTAAAATTTAATTATGCTTAAATTAGGGTGGTCTATTGACTAATAATTTAAAAGGAGAGAAAAAAGGAAGAAATGCAATACCTGTTTCAAGGCAGAATCAAGGTGTTGATTTCTGAATGGTGTATGTAAGTTCCTACGAGGGCAGGTACGACGAAATGACTGAAGCTCCTTCGTTTGTTCACTAGCAACTTGAGCTGCGATCAAAGTTGCCACAGGTTGAATTCAGCAACAAATCCCGCGGCTGAAAGGTACTGACTACGCAGTGACGGAAACTAAATTACCTCATGTCACCGGCTTACGATTTCTGTCACTCTTTCTCTCTCTCTCTCATGTGCGATCATGCATATGATACCGTAGCTACCATTCAAAGTACATAGGGTTTGCTCAACTCGGCAATGGGGGCGGAGCTAATACTGTGACGTCACAAGAGTAACATTATATTGATAAAATCTGTAAAGAGGTCACATGCTTGATGTTTTTTAATACCCATTTTTTCATTTAGTCACCAAGCCTTGTTTTATTTCACATAAAAATTCCAGTTTCAACACACCTAGCTACTCCAGCTTTCTTCATATGGTTATTCTTTAGTTATTTATTTGCTTACCTACATACTGGTTTGCTGTATTCTCTTCAAGTCCATTTTTTATAACATGACAATCTCTCTCTCTCTCTCTCTCTCTCTCTCTCTCTCTCTCTCTCTCTCTCTCTCTCTCTCTCAGGTAGTAATATTATCAAGATTATAAATAATTGTTAAGAAATGTATTTAGTTATGTCACTGTGTTCATACCTTACTTCGAAAAGCAACTTCTTTTTATTTAAGCTAAAGTTAGAATGATAGATTAATTATATTTTCAAAATCCTATTACGATTACTAATTGTTATGCAATAAATACATCGAAAATGTGGATACAAGCAGTGTAAAAAATGGCAGTTACATTTGCACGACTTGACCACAAAAAAGAAAACCATATCAAAAGTATAAGAATTACATCATATACGATATAAGGTATCAAAGGAATAAATTATGAAGACGATGATACAACGAACACATTTCCAGCAAATTTCTCATTAGCACTTCATATCACATAAATATACATCCGAACACATAAGTTTACATATAACACAAACTGTGTACATAAAGGTAATAATTATGCATGCCTCAAACGATTATGATATTCGGGGCTAGATTTCAGATCTCCCACGAACGCTTAATTTTTATAATTTTTGCGTGCGTAGATAATTTTTTCTGTGCGCGCTTATGGGTTTGAAAGTAATTGTAATCGTAATGTGTCATAAACCCATTGAAAGGGTATTCTTTGTACCCTTACGTGGTACATGGCAAAATGTAATATGATGAAAATTTATGTAAGAAAAATTTGGTAAATATTTACATAAAATTTAAAAATTTATAAAACGTCTTTGACTTAGAATTCCTCGAAAATTTCTGAGACCACCTATCAATTTTATTTATGCGTTATATAATACATTTTATTGGCTTTCTAATCCATTTTTCAGTTTCTTTCTATCATCATTCTTTAGTCAGATACGCTACGAAACGTGAATGTATGTAGGTTGACGGATGAAGTAATTGCACATTTTTGTGTGCGTAGATAATTTTTCTGGGCGCGCTTGTGGGTTTGAAAGTAATCGTAATTGTAATGTGTCATATATCATTTGAAAGGCCATTCTTTGTACTTTAACGTAGTGTACGGCAACATGTAATAAGATGAAAATTTATATAAAAAACGTCATCGTAAAAACAGTTATATAAAAATTGTTATCGCAAATATAGTTTCATAAAGATATATGGTCCTTTTGTAACTGATGGCGTTTCACAAGGGACGGGAATGGCCTTTATTACCGTCTCGTAAGAATACCCGATATACTTTGACACTGTTAGCTACAGCGTACCTTGGAGGAATAATGAAAAGCTGGTTCGATGTCAACCCGCCTATTCAAAATTTTTAGAATCGTCATTTAATATACATATATATATATATATATATATATATATCTATATATATGTGTGTGTGTGTGTGTGTGTGTGTGTGTGTGTGTGTGAATATATATAATGTATGTAAGTATGTATGTATGTATAACCTCATTTCATCAGTTCCTCACTGCTTGAAGAATGATCGCAGGACTGTGGAAAACAACCTTTCACTAATTTGCTCACAAGACCTCAAAATACAGACTGATAGAAATTTTGTCCTGTGCTATAGTTTCTGCCAAATTCCTACGCGTTTAGCAAATCGTGACCTACATAGCTACTGGGCGTGCAACTTTTGAGAGTGGCTTTGCAAAACCCCAAGGAGTAACCTCAGTGAGTGAATGAGTCCCAGCTGGCTACGACGATTTTGTTGCAATCGTTACCATTACGTAACAGCAAAAACAATGATTTATTGTACTAGCGTAGACGAAAAGATGGATGAAGTAAAAAGCCAAGGCATAAACAATAAATGGAAGGCTATGGGTTGGTAAGTGGGCGGAAGAGAAAGTTTAAGGAGGAATGCGAGAGATATCACGCACAAGTAATTGGCAGGGGAGGGGGAAAGGCGGGAAATGTAGTCATATTTTCTTGTGCTGGTTAGCAAATACAGTAGGTGTAAGAACACAGAAACTACCCAGGAAAAAGAGACACTTTGCGCAAAGCTCAGGGGAATGCTTTCAACGAAAACTCGCCAAAATATCCGACGGACTTATTGATCTGGAAAGGGCATTTCCGGAAGTTTTAGGACATGCTGAACAACCTTTATTTCATGCCATATTTCGACTGGAGGATTTCATCATTACACTCATTGACCATCGTTGTACGTACCATAAGTATGTGGGTATGTAATGATGCATAATTATTTAAATGATTTTTTCGAAGTGGAATAGGAAAGAGATATTCTTATAATTAAATTACTGAATAACGTGACAGCTTCGTCTTACAAAGTTGAAGGAACTTTGATGACGAAACATGGCATAAGACATTTAGATTATCTGTAAAGAAAGAACACGTGGAAACAAATATGTAAAATTGTTGCCTCTTACCATTTATATATCTTAAGAAGTACTGAACTATTTTACAATATATTTTCTGATCATGTTCCAGTGACCTCTGTAATATTGTGAGTATAAATTATGTTAAATTGATCTTTTATGACAATTGTGAAAAACCGTAATAATTGGTTTTCATGTGCGTGGGATTAATGGGGGAAACGCTGCCTGACAAGCAACCCCATTTTGCACTTTTGTAAAAGAATCACAAAATGGAGGAACTGAGTCTCATTTCATCTTCCGCCTCACTTAATTAAGTGGTGACTTAGCAGTCAGATTCTACGGTCTCTTCAACAACCAACCATGGTTAGGGTGTTAGCTACGCGCCATTGTATAGAGAATTTTCTCTTCAAGATGAGACGTTTGATATGGACATTTCGTCGCTGTGATGAGACACTCTTGTCCGGCAACTTATACTTTTTCAATATGCACGCCTCAGCAGATATTTTTCATTGTACTTAAATAAACACACTTTGCTTTGTAAGAGCAGCCATCATGTGAAATTTTTGGCCCCTCAGGTTTTTTCACGTCGTTTTTATTTATTTAATGTGCTATGATATCGGTGATTTCCCTTTTGTATGTTTACATCCAGGCAGGGTGTACCTATTCATTGAATTACTTATCTTATCCAGGTCCCGCACCACTTCCAACGCGCTCCAGGACCACCATTATCAAATTAACAGTTTATTAAGCAGATGTATTTATTTGGTCATACTGCATATTCCACATTCACTGTTTGATATTCCTATATCATAGCATCGATTAAACAAAAAGGTTTTAAGTTTCTTTTTGAAAGACATCAAATCCTCAATCAACTTCAGCTGATTGAAATTAAATTAAAAGATTTCGCAACGCGAGGCTTACGGTCAAAATAATGTCGTTTATGAATGACTAGAACATTGTAAAGTGTGATTATTATTTCGTTTATATTGTTGAAAGTTTTATGCCTTCCCAACCGCAATAAAAGGACCACAACCTAATTAAGTTCCGTGAGACTGTCATTCAGTATTCCCAGATCTACTGAGATCTACAGAAATTTCTAACACGTGTCAGATTTTCAGATTTTTCCTATAAAATAGGCGAAATCTAAAGATTTTTGCCATTCTCCTCTTTAGTTCATAAAGAAGTTTTAGAATAATTAAAAACTCTTGTGAGTATAATTCCCAGATTTAGATATAGAGGAGGCTGAGATTTGAAGCTGCATGGTGTACTGTACAAGAATTAAAACATTTTAGGCTAAACTGTTTAAAAATTTGTGCCAAAGCCGCCTCAGGTTATAAAAAATCCCTTTGATTCAGATGTGTATATTTTTTTTGCTATGCAGTAAAGTATGATTCAGAGCATTGGGACAGATTCGAGAATGCTTAGTGGTTTCCTTGAACGACTTTATGTTAACCCTGATATGACAGTTAGGCAAATGGACAATACGTTAATGTTCCATACAAAACTATTGCGAAATACCCCTTGTTTTGAGGTTACTATAACACGCGATCTAATATAAGTGCAAGGAAGTCAAGTAGTAGTCGACAGCCTGGAATGTAGGAATCACAATTTTGTTGTTGTTGTGGAAAACAGTGATTTGAGTTGAACAGGTTTATTTTAGCAAAGCAAGTTCTTTAATTAATTAACTTCTTTAATTCTCATGTTAAGTAGTCCATATGAATGCTATAGCTATATTGGACATGTTTAGTATTGTAAAACAAATTGTATAATCCCTTAATTTTTGTTATTTATAGTATTGAATGAATTTTCTTTAATTCGTCGATCAATAAACAGGGGGATCCTGAAGATTTATTTGAAATTTTAATTTCATATTACAGATTTCTACAGATTTTTCAAAGAAACTGTTCTGATTTTTTAGAATAGTATATGGCAACACTTCTATCAGTTTCCGAGTGAAGTAGACCGTCCGTCGACAGTCGACTCGTCCGACGATTCATTTCTTCTTAGTAACCGGCTAACCGCTACAATCGCCTGTCCCCACTTCGTCACTCGCAGGACTAATTCAAATGGTAGGAACACCTAGAAGGTTCTACGTTATGTCATTATTTTGTAGAGAAAACTTGAGGGTAGATCTAGGGTACTTACCCGCGCCGGCCTAGACTATGGCAGTTGCCGTTTTTCTATGCTTTCTAGCTAAGCAGTTTTACCTACTGAACAAGAATGTAAAGTAGTGGACCCTCCACCCCACATCCCCCACCTTGGTAACATGGCTAGGCTAGGATACTATTTATGGGAACCACATTGGGAAAGCTGGCTTATCCAGCCCTTTTGGTTGGGGAGAAAACAAAATGAGGGGAAGGATTGTTTGAACAAACGTAACCTAGGGCAAGTCCTTATCGGGCACTAACTTTTACCTAAGTGAATAGGGTTGCAACCACGTTGTAACACCTAGGCTATACTGCATACCTATATACTATAGGCTATATATATATATATGATATATATATATATATATATATATATATATATATACATATATATATATATATATATATATAAAAGGAACAAATTACATGTTGGCATTAAATGAACAGTTATTTATGAACTGAAGTAGGGTAGTACCTAGTAATTTTCAAGCAGCACTGAAATCCCAAAATGCTCTTGTGTGATCTGTATCTTGGAAACCATTTATACGTATTAGAGAACCTATACCTACCTACTAGTGATCAGTAGACATAGGTAGTAGTGTACTTATTTTTCAAGTCTCAAGAGACTTTTCTTTCTTAGGAGTCTGCTGCATCTCTTCGAGGTCGGTTAGAGAAACAAAAGGAATCAAAACGACCAGTGTCCAATCTTAGGAGGAAGTTAGACTCCAAGCATAAAGCTGGTCGTTCAACGTCTACCAAGAAAAGGAAGGAGGTGAAACAGTATCCAAAGAAACGGAACTCCGTTAAACAGGCAAGACTTTTGAAATTGAGTATGCTTTGGCCAATGTATTTTTGTTTTGACACGTAATACAAACCCTCGGTCCTTTACATAGGAAATACTTACAGCGCAGCTAGACTGGTTGTAAGCTTTCTAACAAGGTAGTATGATAGTAACTGCTTGTCTGATGTTTGGGAGTCCCGCCCGACTGGAGGGTAAACATTCATTTTGCTTTCGGCCGCTGTCGAGTGAGGACGTGAGCTTTCATTACACCTTTGAGAACGAAGATTGAATTACTTCTATCACTTTTTCTCGTACTGGTACTAGTAATTGTAGAGTGAATCCTGCCATAAGTACTTTTAAATTTTTTTTTTTTTTCCCCGAAGAAGTCGAAGAAGGGGAAACGGTAGGGACGGCGTTCCCCCTCACCTGCTGCTGGAAGTTGGGGGGTTGCCTGGCGAGCCATTGGGCAACTTGGCAGCGCTACGGAGCCGAGACCTGGGTAGTGGATGTCCTTCAGGAGGGATATCTACCACCCTGTGAGTCGTGGCCACCCCTCACTTCCAACCCGGTCCACCTTCAGACGTACATTCCTGGTTCTGCCAGGGACGTAGCGCTTCGGGAAGAAGTCAAGTCCATGCTGAGCAAGGGAGCTGTGGAAGTCGTACGAGATCAGTCGCCGATCTTTTACAGCCAACTCTTCCTAGTGGAGAAGTCAACGGGGGGCTGGCAACTGGTGATAGATATCTCTCCCTTGAACCGATTCGTTCGCCAGACTCGGTTCACGATGGAAATGGCACGCTCAGTGCTTGACTTCATCAGGGAGAACGACTTCATGCTTCGGTTGACTTGAAGGATGCGTATTTCCAAATACCTATCCATCAGTCCTCCAGGAAGTACCTCTGCTTCATCCTCGATGGGACAGTGTACCAATTCAAGGCACTTTGTTTTAATCTCTCTACCACCCCACAGGTATTCACACGAGTGTTCACTCTGGTGTCAGCTTGGACCCATTTGGTCGGGATACGTCTCTTGAGGTATCTCGACGATTGGCTGGTCCTGGTGAGCTCTTGCTCGCAGTTGCTGCAGGACAGGGATTGACTCCTCGACTTCTGCCGCGATCTGGGGATCGTGGTGAACATCGAGAAGTCGGATTTTGAGCCCAAGCAGAGGATGAAGTATATACCTGGCCATGCTGATCAACACGGTAGCAGCACAAGTCTTCCCCTTAGGCTCGCGGATCAGCAGGTTCAGGGAGGCAGCCAGACGGTTCCTCTCGCGACGGGAACAGTCAGCTCAGCAGTGGCAGGTCGTGATTGGTCACCTGTTGTCACTGGAGAAGTTAGTCCCTCATGGGCGTCTTCACCTGCTGTCTCTCCAGTGGAGACTAAAGGAGTATTGGTCACAGGCATGAGATCCGCAGTCTTTCCTTGTTTCTCTCACGAAGGAAGTGAGGGAGGACTCGGCCTGGTGGCTAGACGACAGGAACCTTGTAATAGGAGTGCCCCTGCGCACTCCCCTTCTGGAGATGTTGCTGTTCTCAGACGCATCGACCGAGGGATGAGGCGTACACCTGGAAGAGTTGCTGGTTGCAGGCTTGTGGAACCATCACGACAAGCACCTTCACATTAATTTCCTGGAACTCAAGACTGCGTTCCTTGCACTCCAAGAGTGGCAACACCACGGTAGTGGCATATGTCAACAAATGGGGGCCTAGTGTCCCTCCCGTTGTACTAGTTGACGATGCAGGTGCACGAGTGGGCTGTAGCTCACTCGGTAGAGCTGTCAGCCAGATACATTCCAGGCAAGAGGAATGTAGTGGCAGACAAGCTCAGCCGCCAGAATCAGGTGATTGGGACCGAATGGTCTCTTCACCCAGACGTGGCGGAAAGGCTCTTTCACCTTTGGGGGCGTCCAGTCGTGGATCTGTTCGCCACCCGCCACAACAGAAAACTCCAGGTTTTCTTCTCCGTCGTGCCGGACCCATGGGCAGGCTGCAGAGGACACGTTCCAGCACCCGTGGGACAATCTCCTAGTCTACGCCTTTCCCCCGTTCTGTCTGATTCGCAAGGTGAGCAGCAGAGTGCTGGTCACCAGCAATCTTCGGACGATTCTGGTGGCACCCAAATGGCCTCAGGCCATCCTGAGGCCATTCGGTATCCGGACCTGCTGGCTCTTCTCTCTGAGGCACCGCAAAAGATTACCCCCTGGCACAACCTCCTGTGCTAACCACACGTGAAATGGCACCACCGATCAGTTTGATCCCTGTGTCTTCACGGCTGGCTGTTATCCATCATCTCTTGCGAGCGAGAGGCTTTTTCTCGCCGAGCAGCATCAAAGATGGCAGGGTACCTCAGGCAGTCCTCTGCAGCATTGTAACGGGAAGTGGTCCGTCTTCTGTGGTTTGTTGTCGTGGATGGGGTCTCTCTCCACTCAGAGCCACTCTTCAGCAGGTAGCGGATTTCCTCGTCTTTCTTCACCGAGAGAAGCTCCTCTCCGTCTCCGCAGTTAAAGGCTACAGAGCTGCCCTGGCCCCAGTCCTTAAACTGCAAGGAGTCAATCTTTCCACTTGTATGGAAATTTCACTCCTAATGAAGAGCTTCAAGGGGTCTTGCCCACCCGGGGAACTCAGGCCCCCAGGGTGGGATGTGATTCGCGTACTTACGAGTTTGACTTGAAGACCCTTCGAGCCGCTCTGAGAGTCGTCAGACAGGGATCTGACCCTCAAGACCGTCTTCTTGCTGACCCTGGCATCGGTGAAGAGAGTGGGAGAACTTCACGGTCTTTCCTTCAATGTTGAGCACTTGAGGGGATGGGGATCGGTGACACTTGATTTCGTCCCGGACTTCGAGCGAAGACTCTGAACCCTTCGGTCCCTGTCGACAGGTTCGAGTCCTTCACAATCCCCTCCCTGAAGAGAGCCCGCAAAGTTAGAGGTATTGGTCCAACCCTTGATGCTGCAAGAACTTGTCTGTGGCACAGGTAGTGAAGGCAGAGGTTTGGGCTGACCAGACCACCTTCACCTCTTTCTACCTTCGGGATATCGCCCACAGGTCCTTGGACACCTTTTCCTTGGGACCCGTGGTGGCTGCTCAACAAGTTGTGTAGCTTACTCAGCTCCCTGACTGGACAAGATAGCATCTCATCCTTGTGAGACTGCATGAATGGAAGAGTGAATGAGAGTGTGACTGGCTTCTCTTCCTTCTCTTCTTCCCTCTCCCTGTGGGCAGAGGGCTGCGGTCATCACCACGCTAAACAGGATGGTTGATGTAGGTAAGCCACGTAACCGAGCACCATTCCATCCCTTTCACTAGGGATGGAAGTGCTTATCCACCACTTACCTAACAAGGGGGAAAGTGGAATGCCAGCGAGAGACAAACCCAAGACTTTATATTTGCTTTTGCATAGGTACTAGTTCTTGCTTGCTATTCATAAGAGGCATGCTTGCCTCCCTCTTATGAATTTGGTCCAGGTCTGACCACTGATCCGCAATGCACACTCCAATCAGTAGGACAGAGGGTAGAAGCCCTCCCTCTGTTCTTACGACCAGAGAGGGAACCAAGGTTGGAAGAACACCAGTCTGTTCACAAGACTCAGATTCCACCCACCAAGAAGTGAGTCTTCCCTATGTAAAGGATCCAGGGTTTGTATTATGTGTTGGAACAAATCACAATTTTGAAGTAAATTGTATTTTTCCTAACTATACAAACCTGAGGTCCTTTACACATAGTCCCACCTCTTGCCACCCCTCACTCTGTTCTTGGGCCTAAAGTAAAGTGAATGTTTACCCTCCAGTCGGGTGGGACTCCCGACCATCGGACAAGCAGTTACTATCGAACTACCTTGTTAGAAAGCTTACGACCGGTCCAGCTGCACTGTTAAGTATTTCCTATATAAAGGACCTCAGGTTTGTTTAGCTAGGAAAAATACAATTTCATACATTCAACTTACCTGTCAGATATATACATAGCTATTGACTCCGTCGTCCCTGACAGAAATTCAAATTTCGCGGCACTCGCTACAGGTAGGTCAGGTGATCTACCGCCCTGCTCTGGGTGGCAGGACTAGGAACCATTCCCGTTTTCTAATCAGATTCTGTCTGTCGCCGGTAGTGTCAACATCGTTGTTACTACCTCCTGACTGGAATTATTTTTTTCAACGCTTTTTGATCATCTCTCGACTGATTTTTGTGACGTACTTGGATCGTTGTTTGGCATTCGCTATCGTGGACTGTTTTTTGGACTTGGCTTTAGATTTTCTTGAATATGTCTGACTCTAGTGTTAGTTTCAGTGTGTGTGTGAATGGGGGCTGTAAGGTGAGGATTCCGAAAGCTTCGGTAGATCCTCACACTACATGCAGTGGATGTAGAATGGTTGAGTGTTCGATTGAGAACACGTGTAACGAGTGCGAGAGATTGAGTGCGCAAGAATGGAAGAATCTAACTTCTTACTTGAAGAAGTTAGAGAAAGATAGAGAGAGGAAGGCAGTTTACAAAAGCCGCAGGAAATCTCGTGAACTTCTATCTAGTTCTGTAGCTTCTTCTTCTGATAATTATTCGCATTCTGTTTCAGCCCGTTCATAGGTTGCTAACCCCTCTGATTCTGCTTCGGAAATTACGGAACTCAGAGCTTCCTTTCAGAAAATGCAGGAAAAAATGGCAGCATTGGAAGGTAAGAAAAGTGAATGTGGTTTTTCAAGTGATTTTAGTGTCCCCAGTGTGGTGGAGGGGGCGTCTGGTCGTCTCTGCGACGCTCCCAGGTCTAGACCGCTTCCAAGCTCCCTGGCCCAGAGGAGAAGGAAAGTTGAAAGCCTTACGGAGGTTGTGGAGAATCCCCAACGATCAGGCGTCCCTTCGGCAGAATCTGTCAGACTGCCAGGGACCGCTATAGGAAAAGCTCCTACGAGATTGCTTTTCGTATTCTAGTTCGCCTTCTCCGAGAAGAGGATGGAAGGAGTCGAGGCTTTCCCGTCCGCTGAAGAGGAATTGGAAAGAACCTGAACTCTGATTCTAGCCCCGAGCGCTTCTCTGAAGAAGATGCGCCTTCGGTAATAAAAAAGGCTAGGAAGGAGTTAGATCCTTGGACTGTAAGAGATCCTCGAGCGCCTTCCAGATCTCCCTCTCCTGATTCGAACGAGTCCTTGACCAGGAACATTTTGCTAAATATGCAGGAGCAATTAGCGTCTTTGGTAGGAGTACTTTCCAAGGAGCCTACTCGTAAGAAGGATGATAGGCTTCTGATTAAAAGATCCAAATACCGATCTCCTGTCAGGCGCAACGAGCCTTCCAGGGGAGTTGTCGCACAGGCGGCCATCTCTGGGGGGAGCAGAGCGTTAGATAGGCGAGAAGTGGAAAAGGAAGTAACTCCTGCCAAGCGCCTAGCGACAGCTAGGAGCCAGGCGCCAAGTAGGCCTAAAGAGCCTGAGTTTCCTGTAGATCGTTCAAGACCTAGAACTCCAACCAAGCGCCGAGATCCAGCTGGAGAAGAGAAAGCTCCTGATAGGAGTGAAGCGCCTGCTAAGCGCAATGCGCCTGCCAAGCGAAATGCGCCTACCATGATCGATACTCCTGCCAAGCTCCAGGAGTATTCAGAACTAGATGCGCCTTCCAAGGGCCAGGAGTATTCGGAACGCGATACGCCTGCCAGGCGCCAGGAGTATTCCGATCTCGATACTCCTCCCAGGCGCCAGGAGTATTCCGATCTCGATACTCCTCCCAGGCGCCAGGAGTATTCTGAGCTTAATACTCCTCCCAGGCGCCAGGAGTATTCGGAGCGCGATGCGCCTACCAAGCGCCAGGAGTATTCGAAGCGCGTTACGCCTGCCAGGCGCCAGGAGTTTTCCGAACATGATACTCCTCCCAGGCGCCAGGAGTTTTCCGAACATGATACTCCTCCCAGGCGCCAGGAGTATTCTGAGCGAGATACTCCTGCTAAGCGCCAGGCGCATGAAGAGCCTGACAACCGCCAGGAGTCTTCCAGGCATCAAACTAAAATTATCCATGACTCTCCTAAGGATAGGCGTAGAGAGAAAGTAACTCTTAGTCCCTCTCCTATTAGAAGTGCTTCTTCTTCGGAAAGGAAGAGATCAAGGGAGGAGACAGACGAAAGAAGGGAGCCTTCTCCTTCCGAGCCTATTAACTTAGAGGACGTCTCGGAGGACGAGATTACTAATAAAGAAGGACTTTCAAATTATAAAGTTCTTTCTTCTCTCCTTTTAGAAGAGTATGGAGATTCGTTGACTCCAGCTGCTCCTCCTTCTCCACGCTCTCTCTTTTCAAGTACGAAAGCTCACAAGTCTTCCTCCTTCCTGAAAATGAAGCCGGCCATATCCATGAAGAGGGCCCTACAATCTCTTGACTCCTGGATCAAGACAAAAAAGGAGTTAGGAAGGACAGTTTTTTGTATGCCTCCTGCTAAACTAACGGGTAGAAGAGGCATATGGTATGAGACGGGGGAGAATATGGGATTGTCTCTGGCCGTTTCAGCCGAGTCAGACTTCTCGAGTCTCGTAGACTCCTCGAGGAGACACGCCTTAAATTCGGCCAGAGCAACATGGGGTCTTTCGGAGATGGACCACCTCCTCAAGGGACTTTTCCACACTTTAGAAGTATTTAACTTCCTGGATTGGTCCCTTGGGGTTCTGGCTAAGAAGTCCCAGGAAAAGGAACAACTAAACCCCCGAAGCCGTACATAGTATCCTCACATGTATTGATAAGGCTGTTCAAGATGGAACGGCGGAAGTCTGCTCCCTCTTTGGTGCGGGAATACTAAAGAAGAGGGCGGTTCGCAGTGCTTTTCTCACTAAGGCCGTCTCTCCTTCGCAGAGGTCCGTTTTGTTGTTTGCGCCTCTTTCAGAACATTTATTCCCTTCTCAGTTGGTGAGAGACATTGCTCATTCACTAACTGAGAAGGCCACTCAAGATCTCCTTAGGCAGTCTTCAAGGAAGAATAGACCAGTGGCCAGTGAGGAAAAGAAAGGGGCTCGTCCAGCTCAGCAGCAGCCCTTTCGAGGAGGCCCTCCGGCTAGATCTATCACCAGAAGGAAGACAACAGAGAGAAGGGGAAGATCTTCCTTCCGTCCATTTAAAAAGGGAAAATGAGAAAACTATCCTCCAGACACCTGTAGGAGCCAGGTTACTTTTCTTTGCGGGAGCCTGTGAAGACATAGGATCCGATACTTGGTCGATGTTGATCATCAAGAAGGGTTATTATATCCCTTTCAAGGACAGCCCTCCCTTGACACCATCACCGAGGGAACTGTCCGCCAAATACAGGGACCCTGTTCTGATGGATACTCTTCGTCAAATGGTGGAGCAGATGTGGGACAAAAGAGCAATAGAACTGGTACTGGATCACAGCTCCCCGGGGTTTTACAATCGCTTGTTTCTTGTAGCGAAAGCTTCGGGGGGATGGAGACCAGTACTGGATGTAAGTGCGCTGAACAAATTCGTAGAACAGCAAAAGTTCAGCATGGAAACGTCTGCTTCAGTCCTGGCAGCACTCTGTCAATGAGATTGGATGGCGTCCCTAGACCTTCAAGACGCATATTTCCACATCCCGATTCACCATTCGTCGAGGAAGTACCTTCGTTTCATGTTCGAGGGAAGGATCTATCAGTTCAGGGCCCTGTGTTTCGGCCTGTCCACGGCTCCCCAAGTCTTCACAGACTTGATGAAAAATGTGTCAAGACACCTACATATGAAAGGGATAAACGTCTCCCTATACCTGGACGACTGGCTCATCAGGGCCAGGTCTCAAAAGCAGTGTTTGGAGGATCTGTCAACAACTTTGGAACTGACAAAATCATTAGGATTGATCGTAAACCTCGAGAAATCTCAGATGGTCCCCAGCCAGAACATGGTTTATCTGGGGATTCAGATGGATTCTTGGGGTTTTCGAGTATTTCCTTCTCAAGAGAGAATAAAGAAAGGTTGTACCACAGTATCGAGCTTCTTGGAGAAAGAGCGCACTTCAGTGAGGGAATGGTTGAGCCTTCTGGGGACCCTTTCCTCGCTCGAACAGTTCTTTCCTCTAGGAAGACTACATCTCCGTCCGCTTCAGTTCTTCCTGAGAAGGAGTTGGAGTTGGAAGACAGGACAACTCTCGAACACGTTTCCAATCTCAGCAGAAATAAAAGATCAATTAAGGTGGTGGTTGACCCCCTTAGAAGAGAACAAAGGAGTATCCCTGGAAGTACGGAACCCAAACCCGACATTGTTCTCAGAAGCGTCGGAGACAGGTTGGGGTGCAACCTTAGGATCCAAAGAAGTGTCAGGCACCTGGTCGGAAGAACAGGTGTCATGGCACATAAATTGCAAGGAGCTATTAGCAATTCACCTTGCGCTAAAGAGCTTCGAGCACATAGTCAGAGACAAAGTGGTACAGATAAACTCCGACAATACTACCGCTCTGGCTTATGTCAAAAAACAAGGAGGAACTCAATCTCTCGCCCTATACAAACTAGCAAGAGATCTGCTGATTTGGTGATCTCGGGATAGGTGGACCATCATTGGTGTCGATCACAATTGGAGAATGGTCACTGGTATGCCAGTCATCACTTGTTCTCCAACTAAAATCAACACTGCAGTTGGAGCTACATATTGAAAGGTCGATGCAGGAGACGGTGCCTGTCTGAATGTGGTAATGAGTAGGTTCTCCAGTATTAAGAAGACCTTTATCTTCAGTTTCTATTAAAGATGCCATCATATTCCCTTTTTGATTTGATGTTACATCTCCCCACAATGGATGTCTACTATTGAAGTCACCAAGTAGAAGAAATGGCTCTGGTAGTTGCTGCATCAAGTATATCAAGTTCTCTTGGGAGACATGGCTATTGGGTGGAATGTAAAGGGAACATAAAGTATATTTCCTTCTTAAATCAATTCTTACAGCCACAGCTTGAAGTGGAGTATTTAGTTTCACTTGGTAGTGTGGCACATCTCGACGGATGTAGATGAGGGATCCACCATGATTTCCCACCTCTAAATCAAATTTAGTTCTATAGTGAACATATTCCCTAGGACAAGGGGTATATTCACCTAGCATGGTCTCCTGCAAACATAACCCTACAGGGGAGTACTCATAGATCAAAAGCTTGACTTCCTCATATTTTGCTCGCGGTCCCTGACAATTCCATTGAATAATGGAAGTGAATTTATTTATGTTTGGGACCAATATTATGGTTCCTTTTGACAAGATTGGGAGAGCTCTTTTTCCTACTAGGGGGAGGCATTTTAATGGAAGGTTTTGTTGGCCTCTTGGGTGGAGTTGCCTTCATAGAGCCAACATCTTTTCCTTCAGTGTCCTTGACACTGAAGGGTTTTTTAGTTTCTTTACTCTCCATCTCTGTCGAGACGGAGAAAGCAAAGGTGTTCTCTAAAGAGACTACCTCGAGAGTGTTTGTATTGCTGGCAGTAGCCAGCTCTGCCTCTAATGAGGCAGAAGTACCAGCGAGGACTGGCACCAGGGGACCAGCATCTGCTGGTTTGTCCTCCAAAGAGGAATTGGCACCAACAGAAGCTGGCACCAGACCAGCAACCACTGGCCTTGCCTCCAATGAGGCAGATGGTGGAGGGTGTATCTCAATTGGCACTTCAATTTTTTCGAATTCCATACTAGGGCCTTTCTTGTTGGTTCTAGTGAACCTTGTCTTTACTTTCTCATCATCAATTGACTCTAATGATTCAGTTAGCTGTCTCTTTAATGATTCTTTATTTGATTCTACATTTGTGCTCCTAACTTGGGTTTTTTTATTTGTGTCTTTCTTTTGGTTTCTTAATTTTGCTACTACAGTAGCAAAACTTAGACCGGGTCTTACAATCTTTGCGTTGGCTCTCTCTCGTGCTTCCTTAAATGTTGTTCTTTCTATTACTCTAATGGCTTGTATTTCCTTTTCTAGTAAATATATATCACACTGCTGAGACGATGATGCATGTCCCTCACCACAGTGAACACATTTAGGTTCCCTGGTGCACATTCCATGCTCATCCTCTCCACAGTTGACACATACTGCAGGATTTTCTTGCAATTTGGATCGGCATGATTGTAGGGTGTGTCCAAAATGCTGGCAATGGAAACACCTTCTGGGTCTCGGGATGAACTGCTTTACCTTAAACCTATACCAGGCTGCAAAGACACATTCCGTAAGTCTTAAGGTGTCAAAAGTTAATATTAAGGTAGGCTGAGGTATTCTGTTATTATCAACCTTCTTCGTCATCCTGTCCACCTTTATTACACCCTGGTCTTTTAATTCTGTTAAAAGTCTCTCCTCAGAGAAAGCCATCAACTGAGGGGCATAAATCAAGCCCTTGCTGGAGTTAAGGCTGGAGTGGGGAGTACACTCCACCGTAACTCCCGCAAGGTCCGACAATCCCATCAACTTGATACTTTCCTCTGGGGAGATGCTTTCTACCAGGAGCATGTTTCCATTCTGCGGTGTTATTTTTGGCTGTCTTCCACAACATTTAACGATTTCCCTATGCACTTGAAAAATGTCTATATTGTCACCTTCTAGCTTTAAATTAAGGTATTTATTAAAGGAATTGGGTACAAAGACCCCAGGAGCTATTTCATATTTATTATTTTTCTTCATGGCAAATGGTTCCAGTGTGACAATACTGGAACCAGATGCTTTTTGTTTAGTTTTCCTGGCTGTATTATATTTACTCGCATTGCTTTGGGTCGTCAACTGTGTCCTTCTGTCATTTGGCCCAGGGATACTACACTGATCCTGGGGACCGACCATGGAAAATTGATGTTTGGGTTCCGAGGACAAGTCCTTTGATGAAAGCATAGGGTCGTCAACAGAAATAGGGGGGGTTGCCATAAAACGTAAAATACATAGTTCATCCAGATATTCCCCATACCCACCATGGAGTCACACTTAGAGGACGGGTCATCCCTTTTATTAGGGTCGTCTAGGGGTAATTACTGGATATACACCCTATCCCCAGTGCTAAGGCGTCATGATGTCCGTCGAGATCAGACCCGGCATTGAGGATAGGGTTTGACATTAAACTTTCCCCTCGCTCGACCACGTCAGGTACTAGAGTTCTACGGGTGAGGTGTCATGCCGTCCATCCTCACCCTCCTTCATATCCCAAGATTTAGACTAAATCATGTCCAAAACCAAGCCAATAGTCATCATCATAGAATCCATACCTTATAGGGGGAGGTAGGCAGAAAGATGAAATGTTTTTAGTAGAAGAAAAAGGGCTGACTTATTTCGTTGGATCAAAAGTTTTTGATAAATATATATTTGGTTTAATTTTAATAGTTTATTAATTTACTGAGATAATTAGACTTGCTTTTCAATGTTTTTATTATGTTAGCAACACGTTTTATGCCTACCCACTACACCCCCCTGATCCCAACTCCTTGACAAGGTGGGGGGCTTAGGGATCCACTGCAGAGAGAGTATGCCCCTTTATGCCTACGCTCTCTGCTGTGGATCCAACTGAACATTGGGACCTTTTAACTCCTTTACTCCTCCTCCTTTTAAATTTCCCCATTTCACTTCTCCTCCTTTCGTTGACGACCTTGGCAGAGTTTTGGACTATTGAATTGACTGCTCTTTTAACTTGATGGAGGGTGGAGTTGGACGGCATGCCACTCCACCCGTAAAACTAGAGTACCTGACGTGGTTGAGCGAGGGGAAATTTTTATGTCAAGCCATGCCTGCAGTGCTGGGTCCGATCTCATGGGACTGACGACCCTTAAGGGCATTGTGGGTATGGCGTATATCCAGGTGAGTGTCCCAGGGCAGTTACCATGGTGTAACAGTATTGCTCCTCCTCCCCCTAGTCGGCCTCCCTGGTGAGAGGGACCTCATCCTGGACGAAATTTAAATCTTAATTATATGGAAAATTTACCAAACCCCCTCACGACTTCTGGAACGGATTTGGACCACTCTGAAGAAAGCTCAAGTCACAAAGACCAGGTTGGTATTAAAACTTTAATACCATATACCAGACCAAGGAAACCTAAGTACCGACATGACCCAACTTTGACTCACTTTGACTCCCTCTTTGGGAGTGGAAGTTGGTCAAGGTTTCTTACTATGGAAGCAGAACAAAATATTCTAGCTTTGAAATTGGAAAAATTGCTTATTAAATAGCCATCCCAACGGCAGAAATGTCGTTCAGAAAAATAAAAGAAAAGACTTGGCTTATAGAAGCTACAACAAAAAGTCAGTCTGAAGATTATTTGTCTTTAAAAACAATAGATAACATTATTGTCAAAGTAAAAAAACATGATAATATGAACAGTATCCAGGGTACCATCGTACTTCCTGACAATAACGACGAGCCAATAAATAAGAAAATGCTGTTAGACTCTCTCAAAAAGAGATACCACAAGGTAGAGGATTGCGAGGTTTATGATGCAATAAGCAAAAGAGGTAATAAACAAATACTAAAAATAGCAAAAATAAAATTTGAGGGTTCAGATCTACCTCAAAAAATAAAAATTCTAGGTCAAAATAGAGAATTAAGACCCTATATTCCAAAGCCACTGCAGTGTCAAAATTGCAGTAAGTATGGACACACACAGAGAAATTGTAGGAATGAACCGGTGTGCGCTTACTGTGGATCTACAGAACACACCACCAAATGGAAGTGCGGTGAACCTAAGTGTGTAAACTGTGAGCAGAATCATCATGCTAGATCCAAAGAATGCATGCATTACATATACAACACTGAACTAAAAATGTTAAAAGAAAGGACAGGCATGCCTATAGCAGAGGCTAAATTAGAATTAAAAGTGAGAGGAATTCAAGATCCTGCTAAGAAACGTACATATTCCTCTATAACGGGAACCAGTAATGAAACAAAAAAACATACAGATAGAAGTAACAAGATGCAACAAAGTAGATCTCAAGAAGAAGTCTGTAATATGCAGGAAAAACTAAGATAGTAAAAAAATCAGGAAACAAGTGCAAATGAATTAGATAATATTCTATCAAATTCATTTGAGGTGTTAATGCATATAGAAGCACAAGAAAATACTATCACAGAGGTGGAAGTAGGAAGTTGTGATGTACCGAAAATTAAAGAAAAAAAAAGACCTTTAGAGAGAACACCACCAAAAACAAAGAAACCAACTATAATCAGAGAAACATCAGTCAAACCAAAAACCAAAGATATGAAGAAAGAACAAAAACAAAATGTGGACATACCTTTATCTCCTAAAATAATAATAAAACCTATGGATGCAGAGATCCAAAAAACCAAAGAAGTGGAGGAGAACCATACCATGGATGATGGTGACTATGTCAAGGGTGATGAGATTACTCCATCACCAATAATCGGTACAATAAGAACAAATAAAGCAGTATATATACATGACAACACATGCGGCTGCAATGATTGCTTCATTGCATTGTGCAAAGATAACAAAAATATTACAAAAGATTGCTTAACAAATATTATAAGAAATTTTTGAAATATAGAAAGAAAGAGGCCACCGATTTAAACACCCATGAAAAAGGATGTATGTGCATTGAGCACTTACAATATTATAAAGATAAACAACTGAATGTGGTAAATAAAATTTTAGAAAAAATTCAAGTTGATGATAATACAAAAAAAGAAAACAAAACACGACCGATATAACATAATATTTTCAATAGTTATATTATACAATGGAACGTAAATGGTCTACAGACCAGACCAGATTACACCTGGGAGAAGTACAAAGGTTATTAAAGGAATATGAACCAATGATATTATGTCTACAACATGTCAATAATACCAATTCCAACAATAGGTAAATATACCTTAATATCAACATCACAGGTAGAAGGAAATTAGGTACAGCCATATATGTACATAACAAAGTATGTTATGACAAAGTACCTGTAAACATAGCTGACCTCCAAATATCAGGTATTAAAATTCGAATTAAAAACGATAATTATACCATTTATAATTTATACAACCAACCAAATAAAAATTACAATATTGATAAACTTGGAGAATTACTTAAAAATGCCAAAGAACCTATGTTAATAGTAGGGGATTTTAATGCTCACAACCCAATATGGGACTGTAACTGTTCAAACTCAAATAGAGCAGGAAGTAAAGTAGAAGAACTTATAGATTCAAATGACATATGTTGTATAAATGATGATGAAGTTGGCACATATTATTCAAAAACACATGGAACATTTTCCTCTGTAGACTTAACTCTATGTTCAACAAGTATAGTTGACAGGTTAGATTGGAACACAATTGATGACTTGTACACCAGTGATCATTTCCCAATATTAATTTCCTTTTTACAAAATAACCCAGCAAAACACGTTCCTCACTATAATATTTATAAAGCAGACTGGGAGCAATATGAAATGCATACTAGAAGTATACCACCATTTGAATATCTAAAAGACCATAATGAAACTAATAAGTTTCTTGTTCATTTCATCAAAAATGCTGCTGATAAAGCAATACCAAACTCAAAACCCCACCCCATCCAACAAAACACAAAGTTCCATGGTGGTCCGAAAAGCTAACAGAATTGATAAATATAAAAACACTCAATAGGGAGACGATTGGATAATTTGAATAGAAAGTTCAGTAAAATAAATAAAACTTACCAATATTAGAAAGTACTTTACAAAAAATGATTATATTGTTACTAGAAATTGAGGCATTAAAACCTATATACAACAAAATATCTGCAAAATTTCGAAAGGAAGTAATTCAAGGAAGAATAATTTCATGGGGAAATAGTATCAGATCTCTCTAATAATACTCCCATAAAAAAAATATGGGAAAAAATTCAGGAAAATAAATGGTACCCATATGAAACCACCCAGACATGCCATATTAAAAGACGGAAAAAGAATATTCGATCCAAAAGAAATGAGTAATATAATAGGAGAAAACTTAGCGAATGTAAGTAGTGACAGAAATTTAGATGATCACTTCCGCATAAAGAAAAATAATATAGAACTAATAACAATAAATTTCGAAACAATAGAAGACATATATTATAATAGAAAATTTAATATGGAAGAGTTTGAATATGCTCTCACTAACAGCCAAATAAATCTGGCTTTCCTGGAGGTGACAATATTTGTTTTGAGATGATCTGCCACTTAGCAACCTCTGGCGAAGACATACTTGTTACAATTTTATAATCATTTATGGCTTAGAAATTTATTTCCTGATGAATGGCGTAAAGCTATAATTATTCCTATCCCCAAACTGGAAAAGATCCAAGTGATGCAAATAACTACAGACCAATTTCTCTAACAAGTTGCTTGTGCAAGTTACTAGAAAAAATGGTAAATGCTCGATTAACATGGCACATTCGAGAAAATAAATCTTGACTCCCACTCAATTTGGGTCACAGTGCAACAGATCTACGTTAGATTCTCTCTCTAACCTCGAAGACCATATACGAAGAGGATTTGAGCGAAAGCAAATAACTGTAGCAGTCTTTTTTGACATCGAAAAGGCTTATGATACTACCTGGAGGTACCCTATATTAAAAACTTTACACAAAATAACAACATTCGTGGACATTTACCTAGGTTCATCCAAAACTTTTTAACAAATCGTAGCTTTCAAGTGAGAATCGATGATGTATTATCGAGAACATTTCCACTTGAAAATGGTGTTCCACAGGGAAGTGTCCTTAGTGGCACACTGTTTACCCTGGCAATTAATGATATTAATAAAAATCTACCCACTGGAATTAAAAGCAACCTTTACATGGATGATTTTGCCATATATTATTCAGCCTCTCGTATTTTAAACATGCAGAACGCATCATTAATAAAAGTATTATAAAAATAAATGAATGGACCTCATCTGTAGGATTTAAGTTATCCATAAATAAGACTCAAGCAGTAGTATTTTATAAAGATAAAAGATGGATGAATGATGAAGTAATAAGTAATATTTAAAAATCAGAAATCATAGTATACCAATTAGACAAACTGCAAAATTTTTAGGTTTAGTGTTTGATACTCACTTAAACTGGAAACCACACATAACATACTTGAAATCAAAATGTAAAAAAGCATTAAATCTAATTAGAAAATTATCAAACACTAATTGGGGAGCCGATAGACAAACCCTTACATTACTGTACAAAGCAACAGTCCTATCTATAATTGATTACGGTAGCGCAAGTATATGGCTCGGCGTCAGACGCAGCACTGAAAACGTTGGACCCAGTTCATAATGAGGGCCTTAGAATATGTTCAGGAGCCTTTAAATCATCACCGACCTCTTCCTTACAGGTTGAATGTGGTGAACTACCTCTCTCTCCATAGAGAGCTTGTTATAATGAAGAGTGCTCTGAGAATTAGGACAAGCGATTCTCCAACAAAAAATTATTTGAACTCAGAGATATTTTTATAAACAATCATCACCACCCCCTTTTCCAATTAGAGCTAGAAGACTGTTTGAGTCACTAAATGTGAATATACAAATTCCTCCAGTAGTAAAATTACCTCCGCCTTGGACAATGAATAAAATGAAAACTTGCACACAATTAAAATATTTATCAAAAAAATACTTATATACGCCATCACACCATAGACAACATACAATAGAACATATGAACCGAAAAGGTCCACATTATGCAATATTCACAGATGGATCTAAATCGGAACATGGAGTGGGATATGCTGCAGTGTCCCAGGACAAATCATACCAATTTCTCTCTTCCTAATACAGCTTCAATATTCACAGCAGAACTTTGCGCAATAGCCTCGGCCATAAAAATAATTAAAGAAACATCACTCAATAATTTTGTGATTTTTAGTGACTCGAGAAGTGCCATAGAAGCCATCCAGAGTTACAAACCAAAAAATAATATAGTACAACAAATTAAAATTATCATTTCATAAATTAGATATTATTGGGAAAAAAGTAGAAATATGTTGGATCCCTGCCCATGTAGGGATCAAAGGAAATGAAGAGGCTGACAAAGCAGCCAAAGAAGCAATACAAATGACAAGATCAAGTGTGAATCTCCAATGAGTGATTATGTAACATACATAAAGATGGGTATTTTAAGGAAATGGCAACATATTTGGATGAAGAGTCAGAAAATAACAAATTAAAGCAAATAAAACCTGATGTTGGAAAATGGAGTTCATCATATCAGAGAGAGAGACATGAACAAGTAATTCTGACACGTCTACGTATAGGCCATACCCGTCTGACACATGGACACTTAATGAGCAGCCCACACGACTCTGCTCCAGACTGTTCGGAGTGCAAGGAGTTGGTAACATCAGACATGTCTTGTGCGAGTGTCCAAAGTATGACCAGCAGAGACTGTCAACTTTTTTTTTTTTGGAAATAAGACAATAAAAGAATTTTGTCAGAATCTTTTACATTTTCGGTAGTTCCGATTTTGACTTTTTTGAGGAACTGCATTTTAATTGATAAAATATAAAACATTGGTTGGGTTTTTAGTGTTTAATTTTAAAACATTTCAAAAAGTTAAAAACTAATTTCTGAATTTTAATATACCGTTTTAGTATGTATGTAAGGGAACATGAGTAAAAGTATTTATTGTGTGTGTGTTCTAGTATGAAAGCATTTGCCATGGTGCAATGTATTTATTTATCCTGAATGACCAACTTGGTCCCAGCTCGGCCTAAGAGCTAGACCTGGCATTTTATCTAATCCTTCGGGGCCAGCCCTAGGAGAGCTGAAAATCAGCTCAGTGGTCTGGTTAAACTACTTTTATAATAATAATAATACCCACTACACTACGTTCTACTTACTATTTACCTAGGTAGCCTATGGCGCTTGGTCAACAATCGGTTGGACGCAGGCTAGTTTTCTTTTATACTGTATATTATACATTTAAAATTATAAATGCACATTTAACATGATATTTATTTAACTTTTAACTTATTTAGTTGTAATTTACATGTAATGTATTGTATAAAAAGGCAAGGTTAGGGTAATAACTGATGGTCAAGAACGGATTAATCCATTTTCAGTTATTTCTTATGGGAAAACTTGATTCAGTTCTCAAAATAATCGAATTTCGACGCTCCTTCTGGAACGAATTATCGTCGAGAACCGATGCTCTACTGTATATGAGAGGATGGTCAATGCTCAACTTGTGTGGTATTTGGATTCAAAGAATCTGTTATCTAATCGGCAGTTTGGCTTCAGGAAAAATAGAAGTACTTCTGACCCTTTTGATGTTCCTTACTCGGGAGATACAGAATGCTTTTGCCGTGCAAAACCAGACTATTGCAGTGTTCTGTGACTTAGAAAAAGCCTACAACACTACCTGGCGAGGGGGTATTCTTATGCAACTTGTTGACTGGGGTATTGTGGGTAATTTGTTCTATTGTCTTAAAGATTTTTTTGTCAGAACATTACCTGAAAGTAAGAGTGGGCTCTTACATTTCTTCTGCTTACCCTCAAGAAGGGTTACCTCAGGGAAGCGTCCTTAGCCCAACACACTTTAATGTAGCTGTCAACAGTCTACTAGAGCAAGTTCCTGTCGGAGTGCGTGGTCTGGCCTTTGCTGATGATTATGCAATAATCTGTTGTAAGTCTACAGCTGTCGAAGCTTGTCAAAAGATCCAGACTGCTATTAATTCTTCAACATTATGGGCCAGTGCTAAAGGGTTCAAATTTTCACCAGAAAAAACCAAAGCTATACGATTTTGTCGATTAAGAAGAGTGGAAGAGATCCCTACGCTGTTTTTAAATGATTCGATTTTACCTTATGAAGATAGAATTAACTTTAACTCAATATGTTAATGAAGTTGTATGCAACGTAAAGCTTCGTCTTAATATTCTTAAAGTTGTGTCTAATTTTAATTGGGGGGCAGATCGAATCACCCTTTTGAGGATGTATCAGGTTTTATTCCTAAGCAAAATTGATAATGGTTGTCAAGTTTATGGTTGTGCATGCAAGACAACACTGCAGAAATTAGATGCTGTCCTTAATATGGCTTTACATATTTGTAGGGAGGAATTAGGCTTGAGATGCATATCAAGAGTACTTACATCAAAGCTGAACCCTAACTACGTATAAGTACGTTAGAGAACCAACTGATAAAACCCCAAATAGACCTAGACTACCAAAGCTGCTTGAAGTTCGACTACTATGAGATTCAGGGTCTCTGTAACACGGTTTTTTGGACTTTGCTCCTTGTCAAAGCATCGGATGTACGTAGCTGAAAGTTGATATATGTATATTTTACAACCACACACAAATTTTGTCAGCATTATCAATAACCTAAACCCGATAGTTTTAATTTTTATAGAGTAAAAATGATCTAGCCGACGCCATGGCCAATGATTACGAGCCAAGAGTCAAAAAACATTCATTACGTAAGCAAGGTAAACAAACACCTTTGACGAAATGTTGCCTCGCCCATCCACTAGACAGAAACTCCATTGGTTCTGAAACCCAAAGATTTTATGAATGGCAGAACGATACATAGATGTGGGTGGGGTATCAGTGCTACCGTAGTAATACTACTGTAGCAGTAGTGCCGCAACAGTATAGCAGTAATATACATGAATTAAACGTTTAGGCCAACTACTCGAGAAATTAGTTTTTATAGCCAGAAGTTAAATTTTCTAATCCAACAATGCCCATGGTAGCCTTCAGTGTTATCCTGAATTATAGAGGCGAAAGTGGGTGGAGCCTCATGAAGTCACCATTCTGACGATAATTATTGATGAAGGTTTAAAGCCAATATACGGTACCGGCATTTTTTTTTCAGTAAATAGGGAGATAGCCAATAAATAAAAATTGCTGGACATTGGATATAGCAGTTATCAAATTAATCAAGCTTGTCTACCATGTTTTTGAAAATTACCAACTATTCCCTACATCTTGTCAATCTGATTGTGACCTATAAAGTAGACTGTAATTTCTTAGTAAACCTATTCTGGGAGTTAGACTAATAATCGAAGTGTTTTTGTATTTATTAACATATTTTGTTGGTTTGTTCATTATGACAATTATCAGTGGAGAGGTTCCAGAGTTCATAAAGGTGTACTGCTTTGCTTGTATTTAAATTTGTATATCATTGTTGCCAGAGGTTTAGCCTTCGTTACGTATAGCCAATCATCCATCGAGAAAGAGGGAAGAAATGCTGTCATAAGTGCGTTCGAAACCTTTTCTTTGAGTAAGTTGGCCCATCTTCAAAAAAAGTAACTTTTACATTGTAAGTACCAAATTTATTCAACCTACGTAATGCAGAATACAGTCAAAATTTATGTGTAGATATAATATGTATTCTGAATAAGCGTTATATTTATGAAATGCATAGATAAAAAGTTATTGCAAAAAAACCATGTTACAGAGGCCCTGAATCTCATAGTAGCAAGCTCTGCCAGAGAGGTGGGATTACTACCTCCTGCAGTAGCTGAAATTTCGCCCTCAAAGTTTCCTCCTTGGAATAGGCCATGCTTAGAGATCTGTCCAATTAGGGACAGCAGGAGCAACAGGTCTGGTGATCAGTTGAGGGTAAGTTTCTTGGATCATGCTTTTGAACATGGTGATTCTCATCCTTTATAAACTGATGGCTTGAAGGGTTCTGATGGTGTTGGTTGCTCTGTAGTGACAACTGATAATATCATTAAAAAGAAGCTTCCGTCTAATTCCTTTGTTTTTACAGCTGAACTGCTGGCAGTTTTGACTGCTCTTAATATATTTTTTATAGTTCTTGTACTAACAAGGTTTTTACCATTTTTACTGACTCTTTGAGTGTTTTATCTTCTCTTAAAAGCCTAGTCTCTTGCCACCCTTTAGTGCAAGAAGTACAAGATTGGTTTTATCTTTTAATTAATAGAAGAGGTTTTTCTGTTAGGTTTTGTTGGGCTCTGTCCCATGTTGGAATTGTTGGAAATGAGCGAGCCGATGCTGCTGCTAAGGCTGCAACTAGGCTTAGGCACAATTCCAACATGGGCGTCCCTGTTTCTGATTTTAAAAGTACCATTCGATTTTATTGTTGAGACCAGTGGCAGGCCCACTGGTCTACTTTAGATAATAATCTTAAATTAAAGTCGATTAGGCCTACTGTTCATCCTTGGCCTCATAGCTGGATGGATAGAAGGTCTGAGATAGTTTTAGCTAGATTATATATTGGCCACACTAAATATATTCACGGGTATCTAATGGTGAGTGGAGCGGATATGCAGGTTCCTCGCTGTTCCACCTGTCATGTGGATTTGACTGTGGTGCATATTTTGGTGGAGTGCCCTCATTTTGAAAACAAACATAGAGCTTGTTTGCTGGCAAATAAGACACAGATATTTTAGGTGAAGGTGCTCAGGCAGAGTAAATTATGACATTTTAAAAAATATTAATCTTTTTTAGGAATTGTAATTTTCTCTTAATTGTTTTAGGTTTCTTGTTTGGTTTTTATGAATGAATTGTATGTTAGATCGGTTGTGTGTGTTTGTTTGTGCGACAGTGATTTTATTTTTTTTATTTTTAAGATGTGTGTGCTGAATGGCGTGTGCGCTGAATGGCGTATATGCGCTGAATGGCCCCTCGGTTCCGGAGCTTGGCTGTGCCAAGAATTTTATAATCTAATCTAATCTAATCTTAGGCAACTCCCGCCAGATCGGCGATCGCTCTTGTGGCGATCCACCGGTCCCCAGGGTTGACGCGACAGTCCCACAGGACCGTACGCGGGCTGAGGCGAGGAAGAGGTCCCCCCTGGTCGCCAGGCACAGTCTCGGCTGGGCCAGGTACCGTGATGCACCGTGAGGACGGGCCATGCTCTCACCGTGACTCTGGACTCTGCCGGTCCCCTGACCATTGCTCCCACCGGGACTGGACGGATAGGTTGACTAGTAGCAGCTCTCCTGACGCTCGGGACTGTCACTACCATTCTCGGTCCAGCTGTTCTCCCAAGGGAGACTGAGCGACTAGGCCTGCAGCTCGATCATCACCGCGGGTTGGCAATCGCCTGCAGCCCCCCCAGCACACCGGTTCTGCTGGTGGGCAGGGGGGGAGCGTCAGGTCTACCTCTCCTATCCCTTCAACCTCCTCGGGCTACACCGGGAGGAGAGAGGTGATTAGGAGCAACCGAGAGGAGTGCACTTCTCGCGGTCCCTCCACGAGGGCTTACGAACCTGGCTCAGTCTTGGGACCAACCAGATTGTACGCCCAAGTGGTTGGAGGAGACCAGGAGGGGTCTATCGTGGTTCCTCCTGTGGAAGGAGGAGGATCTCGGGAGGCGTTCTCCCTGGATGGACTTGACGGTCCATCCTCCCGGGACGCATCACTCCTGAGATCCAGAGGTTGTTTGCAGAGGTCATCGCGCTGATCTGTCAGCACAATGACCTCGGGGAAGGATCGTTGCTCCCGCTCTCCAAGCCTACATCTAGGCTGGAGTCGTTCTGGGGGCCCAAGAAGGAACCCAGGACGACGGTGGGTCTGCCGCGATCAGCCTTGGTTGACAGTGTGTTGGGCCAGGTGAACTCTCTTGTCTCTGGACAGGAGGGATCACTTAGGTCTGGCAGGTTGTCCAAGCTACTTCCCCTCCTCTACCACGACAGAGGCGGTTCTACGTGCCTTCGGAGGACCTGCTACTGCCCTAACAGGTTAACCTGGAGCTAGCTAGGTTAATCCTGGGTGTGTCTCTCCAACACCTGCTGGCTGAGAACCAGAGAACCTCTGGTTCTCACAGGAAGAGGGACTGGCTTTGGAAGCGACTGCCATGGCAGCATTCCAAGCAGTATCCTGGTTGGGCCTGTGGTCCCTCACGGTGTCCAGGGTTGCGGCCTCCTCGGGGAAACATCACTCCCGAAGGAGACCCTGCTTTCAGGAGGTTATGTCAGTCTGGAGGTTGGGCTATCTCCTACCTGACCCACCAGACGGCCAACCTGTGGGCCAACCTGGTTCTGAGACATCGGGACGCAGTCCTCACACGAGTGACCAGGTCGGCAGGGTGCGAGGCAGCTTTGAGTCTGAGGAACTGACTGGTGCTGGGTTCCTCCTCTCTTTTCCCTAGAGAGATGGTGGACGTTGCGGTGGAAAGGCAGTGCACTGATGACAGTGACTTGCCTAGTCCACCAGGCAGTCTCGGAGGCGGTTGGGCATCCTCGAGCCGCTGCGGACAAGCCTCGGAGTTCAGCTAGCGCTTCCTCTACGACCAAGATGACGTCCTCGTCGAGGCCGAGACGAAAGACCCAGCCTTCAACTTCTGCTGTAAGGAGTGACCGTCGGCCCTCCTCCCAGTCCTCTTTCTCCAGAGGAGGATCTGGGAAGAAGTCGAAGATGAGGAAACGCTAGGGACGGCGTTCCCCCTCCTCTGCTGCCGGAAGTTGGGGGGGAGGGTACCCCGCCTTGCGAGCCATTGGGCAACTTAGCAGTGCTACGGAGCCGAGACCTGGATAGTGGATGTCCTTCCAGAGGGATATCTACCACCCTTCGAGTCGCGGCTACCCCTCACCTCCAACCCGGTCCATCTGCAGACGTACGTCCCCGGTTCTGCCAGGGACGTAGCACATCGGCAAGAGGTAGATGCCATGCTGAACAAGTGAGCTGTGGAGATCGAATAGGATCAGTCGCCGGGCTTCTACAGCCGACTTTTCCTGGTGGAGAAGTCATCGGGGGGCTGGCGCCCAGTGATAGGTCTCTCTCCCCTGAACCGGTTCGTTTGCCAGACCCGGTTCATGATGGAAACAGCATTCTCCGTGCTCGATTCCGTCAGGGAGAATGACTTCATGCTTTCTGTGGACCTGAAGGATGTGTATTTCCAGATACCCGTCCACTAGTCCTCCAGGAAGTACCTCCGCTTCATCCTCGACGGGACGGTGTACCAATTCAGGGCACTTTGCTTCGGTCTCTCAACCACCCCACAGGTGTTGACGCTGGTGTCTGCTTGGGCCCATTTGGTAGGGATACATCTTCTGAGGTATCTCAACGATTGGCTGGTCCTGGCGAGCTCCCACTCGCAGTTGCTACAGGACAGGGATCGACTCCTCGAATTCTGTCACGATCTGGGGATCGTGGTGAATTTCGAGAAGTCAGATCTCGAGCCCAAGCAGAGGGTGAAGTACCTGGGCATGCTGATCGACTCTGTAGCAGGGCGAGTCTTCCCCTTAGGCTCGCGGATCAGCAGGTTCAGGGAGGCAGCCGGACGGTTCTTGTCCCTACAGGAACAGCCAGCTCAGCAGTGGCAGGTCGTGATCGGTCACCTGTCGTCTCTCGAGAAGTTAGTCCCTCACGGGCGTCTTCACCTGCGGTCTTTTCAGTGGAGGCTAAAGGAGTGTTGGTCACAGGCAAGAGACCCGCCGTACTTCCCTCGTGCCTCTCACGGAGGAGGTGAGGCAGGACCTAGCCTGGTGGCTGGACGATGGGAACCTCGTAAGAGGAGTGCCTCTTCGCACTCCCCCACCCCGGAGATGCTGCTGTTCTCAGACGCATTGACCGAGGGATGAGGCGCCCACCTGGAAGAGTAGGTGGTTGCAGGGGTGTGGGACCATCACGACAAACACCTTCACATCAACATCCTGGAGCTCAAGGCAGAGTTTCTTGCTCTCCAAGAGTTCCAGGAATGGGTGTTGTGACGCTCATTGGTGTTGATGAGTGAGAACACCACGGTAGTGGCATACGTCAACAAACGGGAGTCTTAGTGTCCCTCCCGTTGCACCAGTTGATGATACAGGTGCACGAGTGAGCCATAGCTCACTCAGTAGAGCTGTCAGCCAGATACATTCCAGGCAAGAGGAATGTAGTGGCAGACAAGCTCAGCCGTCGGAATCAGGTGATAGGGACCAAATGGTCCCTTCACCCAGACGTGGCGGGCAGGGTCTTCAACCTTTGGGGGCGTCCAGTCATAGATCTGTTTGCCACCCGGCAAAACAGGAAACTCCAGGTTTTCTACTCAGTTGTGGCCGACCCATGGGCAGCTGCAGAGGACGTTATTCAACATCCGTGGGACAACTTCTTCGTGTACGCCTTTCCCCTGTTCTGTCGGTTTCGCAAGGTGATCAGCAGGGTGCTGGTCACCGCGAATCTTCGGATGATTCTGGTGGCACCCAAATGGCCTCCAGGCTGTTTCGTATCTGGATCTGCTGGCTCTGATTGCGGAAGCACCGAGAGAGATTCCCCACTGGCACAACCTCCTGTGCCAACCACACGTGGAACGGTACCACCGAACCGATCGGTCCTTGTCTCTTCAAGGCTTTTCTCGCCGAGCAGCAACAGAGATGGCTGGGTACCTTAGGCAGTCCTCTGCAGCATTGTACCAGGGGAAGTGGTCTGTCTTTTGTGGTTGGTGTTGTGGATGGGGTCTCTCTCCTCTCAGAGCCACTCTTCATCAGGTAGCGGATTTCCTCGTCTTCCTTCGCCGAGAGAAGCTCCTCTCCGTCTCCGCAGTGAAAGGCTACAGAGCCGCCCTGGCCCTAGTCCTTAATCTGCGGGGAGTGGACATCTCCACGTCCATGGAGATCTCCCTCCTGATGAAGAGTTTCGTGAGGTCTTGCCCACCCAGGGAACTCAGGCCCCCTGGATGGGACGTGACTCTCGTCCTTAGGAGTTTAACTTGAAGACCCTTCGAGCCACTCCGGGAGCCATCAGACAGGGATCTGACCCTCAAGACCGTCTCTCTGCTGGTCTTGGCATTGGCGAAGAGAGTATGGGAACTTCATGGTCTTTTTTTCGATGTAAAGCACACGAGGGGATGGGGATCAGTGACGCTCTACAGTGGGGCATCGCTTATTCACGGATCAGTATTCACGGATCCAGTTAATCACAGGTTTTTTCTTGGACCGTTTCTCATGTTACATCACTGGTGTGAATCGCTGCATCACGGGTTTGTTGTGTTGCGTATGCGATGTTTTTCGGTAGGCTAACCCTCGGCCGTGGTCCGATAACTACCAAACATTCATTTAAAGACTCATATAATGATATTAACTGACAATAAAGGTAATAAAACCATTCTCACCTAATATATTATTGTCCTATCTTCGAAATAAATAGCCTATTCAAGGTTTATGTACGACGTTCATTGGTAGGCTAAGCGTAGTTGCAGTGCGATAACCACCAACGTACACAAACATTCACATTATGATATTAACTGACAATAAAGGTAATAAAACCATTCTTACCATATATATTACAGGCGGTCCCCGGGTTACGACGGTTCCGGCTTACGACGTTCCGAGGTTACGACGCTTTTTCTTAAATATTCAATGGAAAAATCCGTCCTGGGTTACGACGCTTGTTCCGAGGTTACGACGCTGACGCTTCCGACGCTCCGAGTTAACAACGCTTTTAAAAAACGCATACTATGATAAAAATCCTTTATAGTTTAGCACAGTATATTAATAAAAATAAGTTTCTGGTTAGATTACAACAAAAATTTTGAGATTATGATGATTTTCGACACTTTTTATGTTGTATTTTTCTATGTTTTTTAGTGACGCCTCATATGCGGAACTAGTTTCCGAGCGAATGAATACATACTAGTTTACATATAACAGTCCAAAAGCGCAAATAATGAAAAAATCATTGCTTGTTTCCAGTAAAAATAACAAAACGAAGTTTCTGGTTAGATTACAACGCAAATTCCAAGTATCCAAAGAGAGACATTATCCAGTAATTTGATCAGAGAGAGAGAGAGAGAGAGAGAGAGAGAGAGAGAGAGAGAGAGAGAGAGAGAGAGAGAGAGAGAGAGAGTGAGAGAGAGAGAGAGAGAGAGAGAGAGGCGTCTTCCGACGCTCCGAGTTAAGGACAGAGAAGTGTTCGTTTCGTTAAACGGCCTCTGACTCATGCCAGTAAATGTTTTGTTGATACTAATAATAGAAGCCTATTTAAAGATACGTTTACTTTAATTAGTCTATATGATACGTAAATAGTAGTCAACTGTTCTTGTAGCCCTCAATATTTGGCAAAATCGAAGTATCCAAAGAGAGACATTATCCAGTACTAATTTGGATCAGCGAGAGAGAGAAAGAAGAGGAGAGAGGAGAGAGAGACGCTTTGGCAACAATGGTCTCGGGGGTTTTATAGCTTCCTTCTGCTTGATGATCGTGGATATTGTAGAAGGATTTCGACCATACTCGTTTGCCAAATCGACGATACGAACGCCACGTTCATGCTTTGCTATAATTTCATGTTTTGCTTCCATCGAAATCATTTTCTTGGGTGGGTTTTTTCTTATCACTGCTTTGTCTTTAGCTTTTGAGGACCATGGTTAATAATAAAATAGACAAAATAACACGAAAAATAGGCGCAAATACAACGAACTAAACAACGACTTGTTAACATGCAGCACCAACAAACAAACAGACTGAACGCCATTTGATCGGTCGCCTATTACAACTAACACTCATCGCAAAATCGTATCTCAAATATTTCGTTGTATATCAAAGCTTGTATTTTCGCAAATTTTCTGTTGTATCTCAAAACATTCGTATATTAGGGCAATCGTATGTCAAGTTTGCCAATGTAATTTGATCAGAGAGAGAGAGAGAGAGAGAGAGAGAGACGCTTTGGCAACAATGGTCTCGGGGATTGACGTAACGTTTATTTTCTGAACAGATAGGACAGAGAAGTGTTCGTTTCATTAAACGGCCTCTGACTCATGGCAGGTGGAAAATGTTTTGTTGATACTAATATATAAGCCTATTTAAAGATACATTTACTTTAATTAGTCTATATGATACGTAAATGTAATCAGCTGTTCTTGTAGCCCTCAAGATTTTGCAAAATCACTCCAGGTTGTACATAAAACTACAGGAAACAACATGTAGTTTGAACCAAAGGATTACAAGTAAGGTTTTTTATAACTTTTTTATTAGTTTAAGACATATTTCCAAACGTCGTTCCGGCTTACGACGATTTTCGGCTTACGACGCGTCTCAAGAACGGAACCCCCGTCGTAACCCGGGGACTGCCTGTATAGTCATATCTTCATAATAAATAGCCTATTCGAAGAATAATTCCACATCATTGCACTCAACTAATCGTCGGAGTGGCCAGCCACAAAATGTAAGCATATACCTTTACGTACGAAAATGGTTTATGTATACGGTTGCGTTCAAAGCGACATTTTTTGTTTTGATAAACTTTTAGAAATTTTAATAGTATGGGTAGTGTAATTACAGTAGTAATAACATTAAGGCTAAAATTAATTCGAACTTCATTATTATTTTGGCAGTATTCGTATATAACTTCTCTGAACAATGAAGTCATACAAACGCTATTGGTCATAGATTATCGTAAGTATTGCTGTTTGTTATTGGCGACGAAGCGTAAACGAAATACATAAAAGCATTTTTTACCTTATATATTATCGTCATATCTTCATCATAAAAAGGCTATTCGTGGAGTAATTCCATATCAGTGAAATCAATTATTAATAAACATTACCTTAATATAATTTATCTAGCCCTAAATCCCCAAAAACCGCACCAAAATTTACCACATTGGCAACCCTGTTACCTCCTATTCTGTCCGCCAGTTGGCAACACTGTCGTTGACAGATACGAAAAACCTTCCCTCAAATCAGTTGTTAACGAGCGCCCGTGTTGTTTACATCACGGCCGCTCTTTATAAATTTCCTTAAACATTTTTGTGCCTTTAAAGCTTTCATTATTTGTTAAATGAGACTTTATATGAATTACCACTCACGCATTACATCACGAAATAGTGAATTAACTTTGATTTCTGTAGTGGTTCTTATCTTAAATTACGAACTTTTGCGCGACCCGGAACTACTGACCTGTCCAATTCTACAATGGATTACCAAGAAATTACGATGCTTCCTTCTGCCAGCAACATCAGGAACTGCCCGGTTTGTGGGACAAGGATGAGTAGCAGGGAGTATGAACCACATGACATTTGTAGCTCTTGTCGTGGACAGGTTTGTGACTTGACTTCTCGTTGTGACGTATGTAAGCCCTGGCTGACGAGGATATGACTGCTTATATGAAACGCCAAACAATCTTGCAGCGTAAAAGATCGGTTAAGGAGAAAAAGAAATCGATTGCTAGAACTGTATCTAACGAATTCTTTGACTTGGGCGATCATGATTCTGGCTCTTCGGTTTCGGTATCGTACGACTCCGACTCCGAATTAATTGATGCTTTGCCCCCTGTACAACCGGTAATTAGTGAAGTTATTTCTGATGTAGATTCGAAGATTTTGGCAATGGAAACTACCTGGAAACAGAATTTTAAGAAATTACAGCTTAGTCTAGATAGAGATATTTCTGCTAAGTTTAACAATCTGTCAGAGAATTTTCAAGAAGCCTTTACTAGAATGTCTAACACACTTTGTAGATTCATTTTCAGCTCCTCGTCAGGTACTGTCGACAGCACCATGGGTAACGGTGCGACAGATACCCCGGCTTGTGAACCCCGTCGTGGCGAAGGCCTAGGGGGGATCCGGTCCGGGCAGGTGCCTAACGAATCTTTACCCAACGTGTCCCCTGTTAGTCCCGTAACAGTGCCAAAGGGCGTTATTTAGGAGAAGGGGGGGAGGGATATTAGTGTCAGACCTAAGATAGCTAGTCGTCAGGATTTTACTTCAGAGGAAGTTTCTAAGTTAGGATCTGACGATGATGATGATGCGGATTCGTGTGATATTGATGTTTCCTCGAATGGATGTCATGATGTAGAATTCAAGAACTTTTTGATTTAATTTTGAGTTTTCTTCCTCGGGGCGAGGCCTAAAGAGCAGAAGCAGCCTCCGCCTCGTTGTATTACAGAAGGGATTTTTCTTGACGGTCCTTCCCGGTCACGGGAATTTTTTTACGTTTTCCCTTTGCCCAGAGGTTCGCGAGAGATGAGGGCGGACGTTGCCGCTAAACTTTCGAAGGTGATCGGGGAAGGGAAGAGGAAGCTCTCTTCTCTTCTCCGACACCAGAGAGGAGTTTACCAGGTGGCGGATGATTCTTCATTCTCTCGACCCCCCAAGCCAAATCCTGATTTTGTCCGACTTTCAAGTCAACCCTTGCCTTCTAAGGCTTCGGTCTCTGTCTCAATTGAAGATTTTATTGCTATGGAGGCTGTTATGAGCTCCTTACAAGAAGCTCAATCCTTCAATATGTGGGTCCTCGGAGGGCTTTTAATGTATATCAAGGACTCCGGGTTTGTTCCTCCTGATGCTCCTCTTTTTGAGAAATTCTGCTCATCCATTTCAATCGCTTCTGTACATCAGAACGAGCTTGCTGCTTCATGCAGGCCTTTCTTGTTTCTCTAAGGCGTAACCTGTATTTGTCGCAGTTACCCTCCTCTGTATCGGAGATTCAGAGAACCCGTCTGTTGCCTCTTCTCCTTTTGGCGATTTTCTTTTCGATATTTCTGTGCTTTCTGAGGTTTTGAAGGAACATCAAGGTGATGCCTCTTCCCAAGCTCACTGGGCCTTATCAAGAGCTTTTTCCTCTGGTCTTCCTCCCGTTCCTTCAAGGAGTAAGCGTAAGTTTAGGACCAGATCTGTACCTTCTGCTCCAGCCCACAAACCAATCCTTCTGGCTCTTTTTTCCAGAGTACATCTCAGCTTGCTGGTGCCTCTTCTTCATCCTCTGGTGCTCACCCTTTGAAACGCGGGAGAGGTTCTTGGCGTGGCTCTAAGGGCAGAGAAAGAGCTCAACCTCCAGGAGGACCTTCTTCTTCTTCTTCTTCTTCTTCCTTGTCTTTGCGTAAGAATTTTCGGAAGTAGGAGTCATCACCTCGCCTGGAGACCGCAGTAGGAGCTTCTCTCTCCCGCCATTGGTCAGCTTGGCAGGGGAGAGCGTTGGATGCTTGGGTGGTGGAGGTCCTGAAGGAAGGTTACGAGATCCCTTTTGTTTCCAGACCTCCACTTTCCAATCGTCCTCTCGAGTTCAGCAGTTATTCCCCTCACTCAATCAGGGGTCAAGCCTTGGAGAAGGAGCTTTCGGCCCTCTTGGAGAAGGATGCCATAGAGCGAGCTGCTGCTCCTCCCGGTTTTACTCTCGGATTGTTTGTAGTTCTAAGGCCTCGGGTGCCTGGCGCCCCATCATAGATCTTTCGGTTTGAACAAGTTCATTCTAAAGTCCAAGTTCAGGATGGAGACGGTCCAGACTGTTCTTTCATCCGTCAGGAGGGGGGACTGGATGATTTCCATCGATCTGCAGGATGCTTATCTGCAAATCCCCATCCATCCAAGAAGCAGACCTTACCTACGGTTTTTCATGGACTCGGAGTTTTGCTTTTCCAGTTCAAGGACCCTTTGTTTCAGCCTCACCACTGCTCCACAGGTCTTTCTCTGGGTGATGGCTCCTGTTTCAGCTATTCTGCAATCAGTTAAACGTAAGGATGCTTCGGTATCTGGACGATTGGCTAGTCCAGGCCGAATCTCTAGAGAAATGTCTCCGGTCCGAGGGAGATTAGTTCTGTCTCTGTGTCGAGTTGGGCATTCGTGTCAACTTCGACAAGTCCAATCTAATCCCTTGCCAGAATCATTGACTTATCTGGGGATTGTTTTTGAATTCCCAGATTTGAGGGTTCTCCCGCTCAGAAGAAACGGAATAGACAAGCTTATGAGTCTGATCGAAGAATTTTTGTCCTCCGTAACGCAGCCAGTTTCTCTTTGGAGGTCTCTCCTGGGCCATTTGTCATCCCTCATCCAACTGGTTCCCGGAGGTCGTCTCAGAATGAGGTCCCTTCAGTCGACACTTCGCCAGTCATGGATTTCGTGTCCGAGGACACGATAGTCGCCTCTTCTCCACAATGTCAGAAGGATCTCCGTTTGGTGGATGCAAGTTCACCGCCTCAAGTCAGGGACATCTCTTCTTTCGGTTCCTCCGGACCTAATGTTTTGGTCAGACGCCTCAGATCAAGGTTGGGGCGCACACCTGGGCTCCGAAGCCGCTTCGGGCCTTTGGTTAGAGGAGGAGAGGAGCATGTCAATAAATTGGAGGGAACTGAGGGCAGTGTACCTAGGCCTTCTTTCATTTCAGGAACAACTGTTGGAGTCGGTTGTCGCGATCTTTGTCGACAACACCACAGCAGTCTCGTACTTGAGAAACCAAGGCGGCACACAGTCGGATCTTCTCACTCAAGAAGCCCGATCAATACCTGGGTGGGCAGAAGACAGGGGGATTACGTTGGTCCCTCAGTTTATCCTGGGCCATCACAAACGTCTTAGCAGACGCCTTGTCGAGACCGAACGAAGTTCAAGGGTAAGTCGAGTGGACACTTTTGCCAGGAAGTCTTCGACAGCCTCAGGAAGAAAATGGCCTGTCACAGTCGATCTGTTTGCCACCCCACTGAATTTTCGGTGCCAGATATTCTTCGCCCTTACCAGACTCCTCAGAGTGCCGGGACAGACTCTCTTTTGCAGGACTGGGAGGGACTTCAAGCCTATGCTTTTCCTCCGTTCTCTCTGGTGAGGTCAGTCCTCAACAAAGGTGAGGGCAAACCAAGCGTCTGGATCTCACCTTGATCGCCCCCTTCTGGCCACAGAAGGAGTGGTTTCCCGACCTTCTGGAAGCACTGGTGGAACCCCCCATTCGCCTGCCAGAGAGACCAGATATTCTCAAACAACCCCACTTTCATCGGTTCCATCAGAGGCTCCACATGCTTCATCTTCATGCCTGGAGACTGTCAGGAGGTTCTCCAAGCACGAGGGTTCTCCTCCAGAGTGGCGCGACAGTTGGCTCTTGCCAGGCGGCAATCAACCAGAGTAAATTATCAGGCTAAATGGTCGGTTACAGACGTTGCTGTAATCTCAAGGACATTCAATTTCTAGACCTTCCTTACCGAAAGGTAGCGGAGTTTTTTAGTTCATTTACATCATGACAGGGCCCTGTCACCTTCGTGCATTAAGGGTTATAGGTCTATGCTTTCCTATGTTTTTAAGGCAAGGCTTCCTGAGATCTCTTCATCTTATGTCATTAGAGATTTACTTCGATCTTTTTCCCTATCTCGACCCAGGCCGCAGTGTTCGCCTCCGTCATGGGACGTTAACAAAGTCCTTCAAGCCTTAAGGTTCCCTCCGTTTGAGCCTCTGAATTCTGCCAAATTTAGGACCTCTCTTCTAAGACACTCTTCCTTGTCTCACTGGCTACAAGCCAAGAGGGTGGGTGAACTGCAAGCACACTCTTTTCTGGTTGCCAGATCTGGACAAGACATGATTTTGTCATACCTTCCTGAATTTGTCGCAAAGACTGAATCGTCTGATAATCCCATTCCCAGGTCTTTCGTACTGAAGTCGCTGGTCGACTTTGTTGGTAATTTAATGAGGAATTAGTCTTTGCCCTGTTAGGGCGCGCTCATGTTATTTACGCCGCACGAAGAATTCAGGGTCGTCCCCGTCATCTGTTTGTTTCACCCCGAAATGTCAAGAGAACCTATTTCAAAGAATGGTGTATCCTTTTTTCTTAGAGATCTGATCGTTAAAACTGGTGGTTCGGCTGCTGGGGAAGACCAGACGCCGAGAGCACACAGTATTAGAGCAGTTGCTACATCAGTAGCGTTTTATGAAGAACGTCTCAGTCGCCAAGGTGCTTGAGGCGGCGACTTGGCTCGTTCTAATTCTGTTTTGCCTCTTTTTACTTGAGGGATATTTCTCTAGTTCTAGGCGACCTTCGTCTTTGGGCCGTTGGTGATGGCAGGACAGGTCGTCAGACAGGAGAATTAGGTATCTTCCCTGTTTTACGTTTGTTGCTACCTGTATATTATTCATTAATTTTTATTTTGTGTATATATTTGTTGTTTTTGTTATTATAACCCATGGCAGTTTTTGACGTAGTTATAATGGGAATTAGGCAGTTTGGTATTTAGGTGTTTTTGATGACAAGGACTGACTGCTTGGCAAACTCATGCTGCTTCCATTTTCAGTGTGAAATGGTTCCAGCCACTGGGTTGTCGGCACTGGCGGACTACGCTTCTCCCAGAGTCGATGCTGACCTAGGACTAGCCACTGGTTCGCTTGTCCCTGACGACTCCTGCTTCTTCCACTGTCCTGGACAGGGAATTAGTCGATGGATCGTCTGCTGTCATCTGGTGACTCGCTCACCATCTACTTTTTGTCTCACCTGTCTTCTCGGTAGTCAGACACTCGTGTGAGATCAGGCGACATTTAGTAGCCCTGAGTTTCTTGTTGACGAAGTCGGTTGCGTTGATACACCCCCGATGATCGTGTAACACGAGACCAGGTTGGACTGTCAGGCTATTCGTCCTTCGGGACTGAATCGCCTTTTTGCTCCGCGCTCCTTTCTCTTGGCACCAGAAAGCTCGAGTTAGGAGTTGCTCATGAGCCGATTCGTTGCTGGCGACTTCGGGTTGCGTTGATACACCCCCAAGGTTTGCTTAGCTTTGAATCGCCCAGACAGTCCAGACACTCATCCTTTAGGGAAAGAATAGTGCTTGATAGTCTTCAGGGTGCAGCCTTGCTGTCCGCAATTCGTCTGACTGGTCACCTGGTCGGGCGGACCTGACTTTGAGTACCAGACGGACTGACTATGCACTTACTCCTTGTCCTGTGCTACCGCAGTTGGTGGCATTATGGTAGGAGACTTTGAGTTGTTAGTATCTTTGACCTTGGTTGAGTTTTGACTGCCTATGATATATATTTCTTTGTTTGTTTTCTCCTATTCTGTCCGAAGGGGGAAATTGTATTCAGATCCCCCTCCCTCCGCCTTTTCAATGTGGTAATCGGGCTAGATAAATTATATTATTAGGTAATGTTTATTAATATGGAATTTTTATTCTAAAATTAATATTAATAATACTTACCTGTATAATTTATCTAGTCCCACCCATCCTACCCCACGATCTGCCTATCACAACTGATTTGAGGGAAGGTTTTTCGTATCTGTCAACGACAGTGTTGCCAACTGGCGGACAGAATAGGAGGTAACAGGGTTGCCAATGTGGTAAATTTTGGTGCGGTTTTTGGGGATTTAGGGCTAGATAAATTATACAGGTAAGTATTATTAATATTAATTTTAGAATAAAAATTCCATTTATCTATGCGAGGCCAGCCAGCTGACAAAATGTACGTACGTATATGAAAATCAAATTATGGTAGCGTTCACAGCAAGATTATCTTTCGAAATTTTTATAGTACTATTCATGCTACGTAGTACCGTATATTTCGGCGTATAAGTCGACCCTTTAGCCCCAAAAAATCATGCCAAAATTAGGGGGTCGACTTATCTAACGGTAACAAAAAGTGAATCTTGATTATTTTGGCATATCGGTACAGGAATCCAGGCTTTACAGTTGGCTAATAACAATGACAGCCTTGTTGAGGGTAAACTATGTATGTATATACCAGTATTAAAAACATTTCGCACTGTAATACGACAATAATAATACATTAGAACATCCATTACTTTAAATAAAATGAAAAAAATCAAAGTAACTTGAAGAAACCCCAATCGCACAGCAAGTGTAAACATTGCTTAGCCATTTGTAGTACCGTAACTAAGAAGGATGCGTTCACTCTGACAGTTTTGTATTTACCGGGGTATTGTTCAAAAACATTTATATATGGTATGAAATCTTTATTTATCACATAAAATAAAATAAAAAAAAATTTGTATTTAATGGTAAATATGTATTTAAAATCCTTTTAACAACCCAATCAAATCATTAACTTGAGTGGCAGTTTGTACATACATATATACGTAGGCTGTTATGCAGCGTTAGTTAGCGCTTTGTTTATTTACATTACACACTAGTAACGTATCTTTCGTTATATCATTTCTAATCCTATTTGCCAGTATCCATCTTTTATATATTACACGGATTTTTTAATATACCGAGTATATACCCAGTATTTCATATGGTAAGTAGAGCAACTTATGTACCATAATAACATTCAGGTATTTTATATGATACCGTTTTACCTGCTGCTTATTTTGAGCGTACGGTTGGCCGTCACATTTTATAGGTCGACTAATATACCCGATATTAGTTAAAATCATAAAAATTTACTCAGAATTGGGGGGTCAACTTATCTTCCGGTCGACTTATACGCCGGAATATACGGTAATAATGTTTGGAAATATACATAACATTAATTTTCCAATACAAAAATATCATCGTTTATTTTGGTAGTGAATAATAGTTTAAGAATTATCATACATACACTGCATTGTTATGGGTTTGTGCCAGTGATAAAACAACCAAAATAACGTTCTCCTTTAAGTCAACGCGTTTAGGAAAAACATGACATAGAATCGACTTTGCGAACTTCGCTCACTTTGATATTTTTAACGATACAATAACTATCATTTGTACTACTAAAACCATCTTCACATAAGTAATTTTTCGTAAGATATGTGTTGTTACAAAAGCTAGCTTATACATAAAAGGCTTTTATAATTTAAGTTCATCTTAGATATACATATGTACCCAAACTCATTGTGGGAAATTTTACTACTGTTTCCTCGGATATTGAAATACTTTAGCATCATTCAAACACTTTAATAATATAATGCATAAATACTAGGCTATACATATTTACATCGTATACAAATACTACATACAGTTATATACACATACTTTTATATACAAAGTTAACAGTATATACACATACTTTATATACAAAATTAATCATATGAGTAGTGATCAGACGACAGCTGTGCACTGGACTACGTACGTACTACTTGGAAGATAAACAAACAAAAATTTTGTTGTTGTTAGTCGCCGGGATAGATAACATTTTTTCCAGAGATTAAAGAGCTGAATTTTGTTTTGAAAGAAGGTATGTCAACCGCGTTAGTAAATGGGTATCATATTCTAAGGAATTTTTTTGTTTTTTTTTCTCTTCTTTTTGCGGAAGAAGTTTTCAAGCCATTTTGCATTCAAAGTAATGAGAAGGAATCATTCTATTCTTCATGAAATCAGTAAAATACTTACACTAATAATAAAAACTAAAACTACGTACTGGGGGGGGATGCAAAACACATACATCATTCGTTAGCTTCGTGTGTGTAAACGTTCATTCTAAGAAATTACAGAGTAGTATACTCAAAAAACACCTGATTGGTTGGTTGGTAGCCATGGAGATCTGTTATCCAATGACTGCCCTCTGCTTCTGTTCTATTTATAGACATACGCCATGGATGGCACTAGTTTGAACGTTACCATGTTCGTGATTTTCTGACTGCTGACGGCAAAAATTACTCAATAATTTTCTTTATATAATTATTCCTTCGTGAAAACAATAATATAATATCGCGGTTTGACATACCTTCAAAACAAAATTCAGCTTTTTAATCTCTGGAAAAATGTTAATCTATCCCGGCGACTAACAACAACAAAATTTTTGTTCGTTTATCTTCCAAGTAGTACGTACGTAGTCCAGTGCACAGCTGTCGTCTGATCACTACTCATATGATTAACTTTGTATATAAAAGTATGTGTATATAACTGTATGTAGTAATTTGTATACGATGTAAATGTATAGCCTAGTATTTATGCATTATATTTATTTAAAGTATTTGAATGATGCTAAAAGTATTTCAATATCCGAGGAAACAGGTAGAAAATTTAAAATTTCCCCACAGTGAGTTTGGGTGCATTGTATATCTAAGATGACTTCAAATTATAAAAGCCAGCCCCCCCCTTTTATTGTATAAGACTAGCTTTTGCAACAACACATATCTTAATACGAAAAAATTACTTATGTGAAGATGGTTTTAGTAGTACAAAATGATAGTTATTGTATCGTTAAAAATATCAAAGTGAACGAAGTCGCAAAGTCGAGTCTATGTCGTTTTTAACTTTAACGTATAGTGGTATGAAAACACCAGTGTGTCGTAGCGATGCGTCATCAATATACAGTTACCATCCGAGTTACGACCTGCGCAGTTACGTCCACCCGTACTTACGACAGTGATCCGACAGGGGTCTATTTTTTTATATTTGGCGGCGTTTACTGTTTGGCAGCGCGGTAGCGTAGTGCGTGCGGCGCGGTATGACAGTTACGACGCCGCCGGCAGCACAGCATCCCAGACACTCATCCCAACCACCTCACTCACTGTCTAGACATTGTAGCAGTACTGTAACATTGTAGCAGGAACATTTTTTCATTACACCTTTGCATGGCATCCCCTAAGAGAAAGTCTGACTCATCAGAATGCAATTCTGCCAAGAAAGCTAGGAAGGCACTGACGTTGGAGATGAAGATGGACGTAATCAAGAAATATGAAGGTGGGATGAAAGTTAATTGTATAAGAAGCAAGTCTCCATCTCTCCCACTCCACGGTCTCCACCATTCTAAAGGACAAGGAAAGGATTAAGGACGCAGTAGTGAAAGGAGCAGCCCCAATCAAGTCAACTATTATCACCAAACAGCGTGAAGGACCGATAGCAGACATGGAAAAGTTGTTATTTACGTGGCTGGAAGATAATAGACAAAGAAATGTGCAAGTGATGTTTGCGAGCAGTGCAAAGCAAGGCAACAAGTTTATTTAAAATTGTTAAAAGAGAAAGGAGGTGAAGAAAATATGCTTCGTTGGAGTTTATTTATAGCGAGTGATGGGTGGTTTCGTCGATTCCGAGATCGGTACCAAGTGCACCATGTTCTGACGAAAGGCGAGGCTGCTAGCAGTGATGCCCGCTGCTGCTAAGGCATTCGTGAAGAATTCTTTGATAAACTAATTGTGAAAGAAGGATATTGCCTGAACAGATTTTTAATGTGGACGAAACTGCCTTGTTTTGGAAAAAGATGCCGAAAGGCACGTACATAAGCAAAGACAAAGAATTCGCGAGTGCACCAGGGCACAAGGCAATCAAAGAAAGATTCACGCTATTGTTCGGTGGAAACATCGCAGGACATAAAATTAAAACCTTTTTCTTTTTTGATTGCACTTTCAGAAAAACCCACGGCACTGAGAATGTGAACAAACATGCCCTTCCCGTTTATTACCGAAAAGTACAGAAAGGCCTGGATGACGCTAGCACTGTTTGAAGATTGGTTTTTAAACTGTTTTGTCCCGAGGCACGTCAATATTGTAGCGATAAGGGCATTCCGTTTAAGATTTTATTAGTGCTTGACAATGCGCTGGCCACCCGACGCACTTGGATGATCTTCATCCTAACGTGCGCGTTGTCTTCCTTCCCCCTAATACCACCCCCCTAATCCAACCCATGGACCAGGGTGCGATTTATTTCTACGTTCAAGGCGCACTACGTAAGAATTTCCTTTGACCAAGCCATCGAAGCTATGGATGAAAACCTGAAGCTGACTTTGCGGGATTATTGGAAATCATACAACATTTACCATTGTTTATCAAGCATGTCGCTAAAGCTTGGGATTGGTGACAGAAAAATGTATGAGTGGTATTTGGAAACACTGCTGCAAACGCTTCCTCAGAGATTTTGTTGGCTTCGATAACGAAGAGGAATTAAGCCTACGTCCGAGGAAAAATTGTTAGCTTGGCAAAGCAACTTGAGTTAGGATGTGATGAAGAAGAAATTGAAGAACTGATAAGTGAAGAACCTGAGGAATTAACAAATGAAGAACTGTTAGCAATAGAAGAAGAAAGGAAAGCTGAAGAAGAAAGAAGAGAGGAAGAAAAGGAAGTTGTAGAAGAGGAGGAGCCCGAACGAAAGTTTACTGTAAAGGATTATCGGAAGCCATACAAATGCTTAATACAATGCTGCATAATTGGAAGGAATGGATCCGAATGTGAACGGTTTGCCCGGATAGAGAGATCTATGCAAGAAGTAATGAGGCCATACAAAGAAATCTACGATGAAAAAAAGAAAAAGCAGAAGATCCAAACGACACTTAGCATGTTTGTCAAACGAAACACAAAAGACCCGCCTCATCCAGCATCGAAGCCACCCCCGCCCCTACATCGGCCAGCGCAGTAACCACCCCTTCCCCATCCCCTGCCTCGCCTGACTTAACAGCTGATCTTTCTTTCGACCGTGCGTATGAAGAAAGTGTTGATGATGTCGAACCAAGCACCAGTGAACATTAATTTTGAGTTTGTTTTGCTTATTTTTTTACATGCATATGTATTTTCTATTTTGTACTACAGTACTGTATGTTCTATTTTTGAACTGTAACTTTCTATTTTCGTATTTTGATCTTCATTTGTATTTTTTTGTATAATAAATTCAACTGCAGTAATAAATATTTTATTTTTTTCTAAAACCATATTATATTAAGATGTATGTACGTAGTATATCAACTAAGCAAACTGAAAAAAAAAAAGCTAAATACATTGCACCTACAGTATAATATTAAAAATATCTCTATGATAAAATGATAAAAGTGAAACTAAAAGGCATAAAAAATGATAAATACATAAACAGCTTGTACGTATAGTACAACAGTAATATTATTCAACAGAAAAAGTATGATAAAAGTGAAACTAAAAGGCATAAAAATTATAAATAAACAGCTTGTATATACATATGTACAGTAATATTATTCAACAGAAATATATGATAAATTAAAAATAAAAAGTGAAACTAAAAGGCATAAAATGATAAATAAACAGCTTGTATATACACAATAATATATTCAACAGAAAAAGTTAACTTAAAAATGCAACACATCATTCATATTGTCCTTAGAGTACAGTATAATCTTCCACTTTAACCGAGTAACCTTATAATCCACGTGTCGGCCATTTTGGCTGGTATTTCGACTAACGACCATTCTGACATACGACCTGTTGGTCGGAACGGATCTAGGTCGTAACTCGGATGGTAACTGTAGTGGTATGAAAATACCACATGGTGTTGTAGCGATACGTAATCAAAAAGTACAAATCCTTTTCCCGGACCATCCTCAGAATTTTACGACTTCAACTTCAAGATCGATATGGTAAAAATATATTATATAGTCATACTTATTGTTAAAAATTCACAAGTTGAACTGCAAAACATTATTATATTTTGATTTTTATGTACATATATGTGTTTTACGGAATGTTTGTTTGAAAATAATACCTATAGTGAACATATGGTATTAATTGTACCCACTATTTTATTATAGGTGATCTTAATTATCTCACATTCATTTAACAGTATTATATTAATCATATTTAAATAAACTGTAATTAATAAATAACAATAATGAAAAACATAAAGGGAAAAAATGTTTTTGCGGCAGTAGTGGTGTTTGTTTGTTATTAGCATCTGACCTCACATTTCCGAAATCTGAAATTCCAAAAAACCGAAACATCGGAATGTGTGTGTACTGCAACATTTTTTTAAACACGCACACAATGTCTACACATTACTGCAAATTACAGTACGTACGTATTTATTCCTGAAGAGAGAGAGAGAGAGAGAGAGAGAGAGAGAGAGAGAGACGAGAGAGAGAGAGAGAGAGAGAGAATGATTAAGGACTCCAAGGCGTGTTATTTTTACAATTATTTTTATTATCTTGGGATTTTTTTTTAATCTTGAGATTTTCTATTCAATTCTCGAGAATAATAGAAAATTACCGTAAATTGACTAGCATCAGCACACATCTGAATGACTCGGCCATTAGCAGGCTAAAACCACCAACCTTATGAACTTGAATGATACATGAGATACATGACAAACACAAAACCATGTTTATTGGTGAAAAATTAGGGGGTCGCACGATATGGGGAGATTGCACGTTATTCGAGTATATACGGTATGTGATTTTTTTTAGCCTTTTTATGGAACAAAATCTAGCAAGAAATTGCATTCCCAGTTGGCAACACTGGCCTACTCACGTTTGTTTGTTGTTGTTATGAAATGTGGTGTGCGGCGCGTTCTTTAAATTGTACCCATATAAACGAGTTTAATTATGTGGCATCCAAAAGCCCTGATCTTTTACTCTTATGGGAAAGACGCCTAAAGGTCAGATGAAGGTTTTTACGTGGAATATACTAGTATTAACGTGTTGTGACGAAGGGAAGAGATGTTTCGCTGCATACTGTTGGTAGCATTATCGTTATTATATTACTGGATTGCACTGCAAAATCGTCGCCATCTTTTTATCAACATAGATTGTTGGTGATACCCATATGATTTACATATGATACGTTATTTTTGATAGTTCTCTTACCATCATCCTCTCTTTTCCTTGTCAAAAAAAAAAAAAAAGAGGCCCACCATGCGTATGTAGGCTTCTAGCTGTAATCCCTAGGCTAGTAGGCTACATATGTACAGTAGTACATATACTACAATTTATTTTTTAAGGCTAATTTTGTACATAACTTTTAAAACTGTCTTGAATTTAGTAGTTTTAGATGATAGTTGAAAACACATATTTGGTGTTTGAACTAAAGTAGGCAGTTATAAACATTGGAAATAGTGGTCTTGGGTGGGTTAACTATTAAAAGTAGGCAGTTTTAGAAACAAGCAATTTTTGAGGGGGGTATCAGGATAACACGGGTATTTACTTATCACGGGGGGGTTCTGGGCCCTATCCCCCGTGGATAACGAGGCCCCACTGTATTTCGTCCCAGACTTCGTAGCGAAGACTCAGAACCATTCGGTCCCTGACGACCGGTTTGAGTCATTCACGATCCCCTCCCTGAAGGACTTCACCAACAATGATGTGGATGAGATGCTGCTTTCTCCTGTGAGGGCGCTATGGCGCTATCTGAAGAGAACTCGCCACTTCAGGCCTGAGTGTCGACACCTCTTCGTTAGCACCGTAGTTACTAAGAAGGAAGTGTCCAAGAACTCACTTTCTTTCTTGCTTCATGAGGTGATCAGGAAGGCGTATGCTTCGGATAGGAGTGACGACACCGGTACCCTTCGTCTGAGAGCCCACGAAGTCAGAGGTATTGGTCCAACCCTTGCGTTCCGCAAGAACTTGTCTGTGGCACAGGTGCTGAAGGCAGGGGTTTGGGCCAACCAGACCACCTTCACATCTTTTTATCTACGGGATATTGCCCACAGGTCCTTAGACACCTTTACCTTGGGACCCGTGGTGGCTGCTCCACAAGTTGTGTAGCTTACCCAGCTTCCTCGCCGGACAGAACAGCATCGCATCCTTATGAGACTGCATGAATGGACGAGTGAATGAGTGTGACTGGCTTCTCTTCCTCCTCCTTTCTCTCCTTTACCTGTGGGCAGAGGGCTGCGGTCATCACTACGCTGGACAGTAGGCCGATGCAGGTAAGCTACGCGACCGAGCTCCATCCTATCCCTTTCATTAGGGATGAGAGCAGTTATCCACCAACCCCCTAACTAGGGGGGAGAGAGGATGCCACAAAAGACAAACCCATGACCTTATATTCTTGCTTGCTATTCATAAGAGGCACGCTTGCCTCCCTCTTATGTATTTGGTCTAGAGGTCTGACCACTGATCAGTCGGTGCACACCCCGATCAGTTGGGCAGAGGCTAGGATCCCTCCCTCCGCTCTTACTACCAGGGAGGGAACCAAGGTCGGACTAACACCAGTCTGTTCATAAGACTCAGATTCCACCCACCAATAAGTGAGTCTTCCATATGTTAAAGCACCAAGGGTTTGTATTACGTGTCGGAACAGATCACAATTTGTTGTAAATTGTGTTTTTCCTAACTAAAAATTGAGGTTCTTTACAAATAGCCCCACCTCATGCCACCCCTCACTCTGTTCCTGGGGGGGGACTCCCAACCATCGGACAAGCAGTTAACTACTGAACCAACTTGTTCGAAAGCTTACGACCGGTTCCAGATGCTCTGAAGTTGCATTCCATATGTTAAAGGACCTCAGGTTTGTATAGTTAGGGAAAATACAATTTATGACAAATTATGATTTTAAGGGCTATTTTCTGAGGCAGTCAGTTGTCAAATGCGTTGTAATTAAGAGTAGTTAATCAGAAAAGTAACGGATAGGGAAGTAATAAGACACGTGTCTGAAGGTCCAAATAATATAGGAGCAAAGACTTAGATGAAGTCTGAGCTATATTATTGGAATAGTCAACAATTGCCCTAAAGAGAAGTGAATGGTGGTAACTCATTTTTACAATTAACCCTATGAATTATAAAAGTACCTAAGTCATTGATCATCACGATCATGTTCTGATATGGTTTTTTGCTTCAGAAACCTCAAAAATAAGATTAAAAATATCCGGAAAGCTTTTCCTCTAATGTAGTCTCCTGCATCTCTTCAGGTTCAACTAGATGCTCAAAATGTATCTAAACAACGACCGTTGCATCAGAAGGTGTTGGAACCCAGATTTGAAGTATGTTTCACATCCACCCAAGAAATAAAGGAGTTGGAGATGTGGCCAAAGAAAATGAGCTCAGATAAAAAGGTAAGACTTGAGATGTTGAGTGTGCGTTGACTATTATTTGCAGCATTGTTGGTGGTTTATTGAAAATTTTCACTCCATCTTAATTACCAAGGATTTAACACAATTGAGAATTAGTGATGAATGTTGGCTTGAGTGCCATATACAAAGAAAGTTGCCTGTACTATACTATGTAGTTGAAGTGAAAAGGTTATTAAAAATAACTGGCTGATAGGGGAGTAAGGAGTTAAGACTTAGATGAATTAAGGCAGACATCGTTGGAGATGAGAGTACAAAGAAAGTATTCATTTTTAGTCGTAGCTCTGTAAATGATGAACTGATGAAATAAAGGCAGTGATGATTATGATGACACCCTGCTCTGATATGGTTTAAACTTGGCAAACTATAAATGAAATTATTAATTGTAATTTATTTCTAATCAGATCATTGATAGTTTCCAGCTTGAGCTGAAGGATACTCTTGTAGGAAAAATGTTATTTTGTTTCCGATAACGGTATAACCAAACCCTCGGTCCCGTTTAAAAACCCCAATAGGAAGGTACTTAGCGGCAAGCTGAAACTCCGGTCGTAAGCTCCCCCCTTCGAACAAGTGGGTTCGGTTAGTTAATAACCTACCCCTTGTCCGGGCCCAGTTGGGCAGTCAGATCGACTGCGAGGGAAAAGGGAGTCACTTTAGACTTTCAGCCGCGTTGGGTGGAATTAGGAACTTGCTGCTAGCCTCGCCTCGCCCGATTCAACGTCGTATTTTGCTTGGTGTTCTTCACCCTCGTGAAGGCTTTTCTATTTCCCTATTACGTTTGTGCGTATGTGGCAAAGCTATACGTATAAGGACGTGGTCTGTGTTGGGTATCCAATAAACTTGGCCTACAGATTGTGCCCTGGTGTGGAGGGGCCGTAAGCTGAAGTGTGGGGCCATTTCGAAGGTCCTCTGGTACAGTGATCCCCCCCGTTATTTCGCGGGGGATGTTGGCTTACCCAGAACACCCCAGTGAATAGTTAAAAACCCACCACTAAAAAATGCTTATAAACTGCCTATCTTGAAAGTGCAGATACCAAATGTATTACCTTTGATAAACAATCCTACTTCAAAATATACCTTTAAAAATTACTAACCTATTACCGCATTAAATCTTTGAGGTTATATTATTAAATTAAATAATTTCAAAGTCTTAAACATTTTACCATTCAAAAATATATTGCCTAACAGCAAAATAACACAACAACAAGAGAGAGAGGAAGATGAGAGGAGAGAGAGGGAGAAGAGAGAGAGATACCAATGGAATGGCAACTATCAGGTATCAGAACCGTCAAGAGTGAAATTATTGAAAAAATTTGTTTGCTGAGACAGAGAAAATAATGGGAGGAGAGAGAGAGAGGAGAGGAGAGAGAGGGAATTATCGTAGTATTTGTAAAATACTTCCACATATGATTTTATTTTGTAAGTTACAGTTGTTACTTTTTGATTATTACCTTATTATTATTGATTATTATTATTATTATTATTTATGGACAAAATATTAATAAACATAGTTATAACATGTGCTACCATAAAAATTCTAATCATCTTCAGTAAACGAGGAGGAGAGAGAGAGACAGAGAGGAGAAGAGAGAGAGAGAAGGAGAGAGAGAAAAGAGAGAGAGAGGAGAGAGAGAGAGAGGAGAAGAGACCTGGGAGTTTGAAAGAAACTAAAATCTTTACTAATTCACTGTAGTATTTTCTTTAATTGAAGTGCATTGCTCTCTAAACAAATTATTAATTAAATTGGAAAATGAGTAAATCATTTTATCATACAAAAAAGCCATACATCTCTAGTGGGAGAGAGAGAGAGAGAGAGAATTCTTTTAGTTATGTGATATCATTTTTAATATTATTAAACCCTCTTAATCGCCGAAGCCGGTTAAAAAAAGAAAAAAAAAATTGGTCTCCTGTGGTGCCTGAGGTGTTTCAGAGTGATGAGCGGAAGGGAAGCGGTAAAAAAATAAAAAATTTTTTAAAAAAATTTTTTTCAAAAAAATCAAGCGCGCTTAGTTTGCAAAATTAAGGAGTTATTTTTGAGGTTCCGTTTTTTGTCATTGGCTGCAAGTTTAGTATGCAAACCATTCAGAAATGAAAAAAATTATTCATTATCAATATATAAATAATTGAGATAATATGATAGAGCCCCCAAAAACAAAATTTCATAGATAATTGTATTGCAAATTGTGCTGTGCGCAAAAAACGCGGGTAATTAAAGGTAACCAAGTTACTTTTTTTGGTGTAACGTACACTTAAATTGTGATCATTTTGGTATATAAAAACACAGTTGTAAAACGATAAAAGGCCAACACAGAGAAAATAATTATCACAAAATAATGCATGAATTCATAACGCGGCAGAATGTAAACAAATATCTTTTTTCAAAAATTCACCATAAATCTAAATATTGTCATTAGAGGACTTCCAATTTCTTATTCAAATTGAAGACAAATGATTTAATATTACTATAACTGTAGGAGTATTAGCTTTACAATTGCAGTTGTTTTTGACCACAATCTGATGGAGTTAAAGTTGACCCGAATGTCAAAATTTTTTTATATATATATTTTTATTATAGCAATTATTTCGGAAAATAAAACAAAAAAGCTATGCCAAACCTTCAAATATTTCGTTCAGGTTTTATTCTTTACATGAAAATTGAGCAAACCATTTTATATATAAAACTTCTACGAAATGCCTAATATGAAAACGGAGCAAATATTCGAGAATGGTACCGTATCGCATTTCAAGAGATTTGTGGCAGAGAGGAATCCGCGCGCGGAAGGAAGGAAAGATTTTTTTAAAACAAAAATTCACCATAAAATCTAAATATTTTGCTAGGCAGAAGCTTCGAATTTGTTTCAAAGATGGAAGATAAATGACTGAATATTACTAGGGGAACTGGTAAGGAGTTTTAGCTTAACAATTGCGTGTTTTTTTGACCATTTGCGGTAGAGTCAAAGTTGGACCGAAACGTGGTTTTTTTTTATACTTTTATCGGTGAATTTATATGCAAAAATATTTCAAAAATGAGAAAAGCCTTACAACCTTCAATTACTTTTGTTTGTATTCTACATGAAATTGCACTAAACATTTTCATATTATCAAAAACTTTATGTTAAACGGCTAATTTGAAAATTGGTGCAAACATTAACCACAATCGCCACGTATGATTTTTTTCGGAAGACGTTACCGCAGCGGACGTAAAGTAAAATTTATTTTTTTCATTAAATTTAACCCCATAAATCGAAATATTGTGCTTAGAGACTTCAATTTGTTTTTTTGCAAAAATGAAGGTAAATGATGAATTATTACTAGGAATATTACGGTGTTTTAGCTACAATGCGTTTTTTCGACCCTTTCAGTAAGAGTCAAAGTTGACCGAAGGTTGAAAATTTTGGCAATTATCGTTTATTTATATGAAAATATACTCAAAATTGATAAAAAAGCTACAAACAATGGGTTATTTTTAGTTTGTATTGTGCATGAAAATTTCTTTTGCACATTTCCATAAATACCAGTAAGTCCGCGGGGGTACGCTGTCTGGTCTCGGACCTTACGGGATGTTTTCGTGGTTACGAAACGCGACCCCCATAAAAAATATAAAAAAAATAATATTTTGCGTCGTTCCGTCTTACGCGGTTTTTAGCGTTCGTAAGCAACGGTAAAACAAAAACGCGAACTAGTTCCGGGCGCACGGCGGAAGGAATAAAAACGCTTTGTTGGGGAGAGGACGGCGTCGCTTCGCTACGCTCATTCCTCGCCCATACGCCATTTTGGTTGTTTTACACTGCCTCTCTCTCACCCTAGTGTTGTATCGTTTTTGTAACTTTTTGCCTCTTTGGTTATGGCTACCAAGAGCAAGGCGGGACTCTTGCTGAGGGTTTAGGTAGTGCATCGGAAGAAAAGAAAGGCCATCACCATGGAAATTAAAAGTGGACATTATAAAGCGATCTGAGAAGGGAGAAGAAGGGAAGAAACGCCAACAAACATTGGTCCGCTCCGCTTGGGCCTTAAGCCGTTCGGACCGTTGATACCATTATCAAAGAAATAAAGAGCGCATCGTTGAACATGTGAAAAAGGATCTGTTCCTATGAAAGCGACAGTGGATAACTCCCCCCCCCCCCCCCCCCCCCCCAACCACCCCCCCCCAAGCAGGTAGTTGGTCTAATAATTGAATCACCTGCCTCAGCATCTCCAGAAACTTACGGGAGGTTCTTTTTCTCTTCACTAACCTCCCCCAGTGTCTCTCCAGCCACCCAGCAGGCGTTCCTCTCCAGTGGTGCAAGTCCCAAATTCAAAACGAATAAAGGTAAGGAATTGTTCTCTCGTTGTTAAGTTGATAGGGTATTTACATTAAAAGTCATGTGGGTATTTTTCAATGTTCCGACTTAACGCTGTTGAAAATCGTGTTTTACGGACGCATCGTTAAGAACGGATCAACATCGTAACTCGAGGACCCACCCCCCTGTACTATAAAACTAAATAGAAACGGGCTAAATTTTAAAAAATGGTGCAAAACATTACCACAAAAAAAGCATTTGGGGCCACGTATTTTTTTCGGAAGTTTTTTTCGGAAGTTACCGCGCGGAAGTTAAGGAAAAAGTTTTTTTCCATTTATAAACTAAAATATAACGGCTAATTTTTAAAATGGTGGCAAACATTACCACCAATAGCATGTAATGATTTTTTTCTGGGAAGTTACCGCGCGGAACGTAAGGACAAAAAAAGTTTTTTCACAAATAAATCCACCAAAATTTGAAATATTGTGCTAGGAGACTTCCTAAGTTAGTTGCAAAATTAAGGTAAATGATTGAATATTACTTAAAATAATAAGGTGTTTTTAGCTTACAATTGCGTTTTTCGGACCAATTCGGTAGAGTCAAAGTTGAATCCAGAAGGTTGAAATTTTGGCAAAATTCATCGTTATTTATATGAAAATATCTCAAAAACTGATATAAAAGCTACAACTCCATGAGTATTTTATTGTTGTATTTCTACATAAAAATGCGCCACATTTTCATATAGAATAACTTCATTCATGTAACGGGCCTAATTTACAATGGGTAAAAAAAATTATGTCAAAAGTGGACGAAAATAATTTCCGAGATGGTTCAACAGATAACTTTTTAGTGCGGCAAGAAAGAAAATTTTCGCGCTTGCGAGCCTGCGTAACGATTGTAAACAAAAACAAAACACCTTGATCCAGTGAACTCCCAGGCAATCCCCCAAGGCGGGCGTGATTCAAAGTTTTAGGCTGGTTAGGCCTATAAGTATTTTTACGCGCAATTTAAAAAAAAAACTTTTGTAAGTCGACGTAAAACTACGTCCAGTCTGGCACAACGGGAAGACAAAAAAATGTCGGACGTAAAATACGTCAGTCGGCCGTAAGAGGGTTACACTTACTAATACAGTATTGAATCAATATTAAAAATTTTTAAAATTTTAAGCAAATTCATCTAAAGACATTTTTATATTCATTAAAAATGATATTGTCATGGGATACAATAAAAAGTTTGGTTCATTAACTTACCTGGCAGATATACATAATAGTTGTAATTCTCCTAAAGTCCGGACAGGGAATTTTCAAAACTTTCCAAAACGGCCCACAACGCCAGTGGTTCGGCCAGGTGGTTGAGTATCCCATTTCCGCCGCTGGGAGGCGGGTGTCAAGGAACCATTCCCACATTCTATTGCAAGATTTTTAAAGCCAAACTGTCCCCTGAGGGGAGGTGGGTGGGTATACTTGGATTATTTTATAGAATCTGCCAAGGTAAGTATGAAACAAACTTTTATTGTATCATGACAAATAATTTATTCCATTTTGTTAATCACATTACCTGCCAGATATATATATAAGCTGAATACCCACCCTTGTTGGAGCTGGGAAGGGACAGAGTAGAAGGATTTTGGGAAACAAAAAATTGCATGCAGGATGAGGTAACATTTCTTGGTTCCAACCTGGTTAGCTCCTAGCTGCCATTGGTTGATTATTGGTCACCCAAGTCTGTTCTTTTGCTTTACTAGAGTCTCCAGCATAGGCTGGTGAGTTCTAGATGATCTGTCAACTGGGAGCGTAGACCCACAATGTGCACTAGACCATATGGACCATACCATGAGGGCCTGAAGCAAGTAAAATATAATCCCACCACCTGACCCAACCTAGCCAAAGTTAGGGTGTTTTAACTAAGGCTTACAAATTGAGATGTCCGCCATTGGCAGCGAACTCAATAACTTAAAATTAAAACTTAATCTCTTCCTAACCATTTTCTTACAAGGATAAGAATGAGAGGTAACTTCTTGCCTTCAAGACTTTGTCTCGCGGGGACACGTTATGGGTTCCTAGCGAGCAGCAGATCTCATATGTCGTCTTCACATTCCCTCAAGGTAGTGTGAAACGCGAACACAGAAGTTGCGTCGCTAAAACGCCGGGGCAACTCAGGATGTTAACTGAGTTGCCATGCTTTTGTTGAAATGATTACCGAGGGGGCCGTTGGGCCCTCACCTCGGGTGAAGCATTTAGTTTTTCAAAAACATTTCAGAAATTTCAAATTTTGTCCAAACATGAGTAATGAGCCTCTTTGAATGAATCTCCTTCACAATAATGCCAGGGTGTTCTTTGACATTGGGCAAGGTCTTGGTATTTTTACGGAACCACCGCCAGATTGTCCCGAAGGCCCTTCGACCCCTTTTATGAGTTTTATCTAGAATAAAACTTGAGAGACCCGACAGGGCACAGGACTCTCTCCTGGCTCTTGGCCAAATAATTTAAGTTCCATTTCCCCTTGACTTGCCAAATAAGCTCCATGGGCAAAGGTTTAGAAGGCAGGGTTTTCATTCTTAGGCAAGAACGGAAGGTTTAGAGAACACCCAAAACCGCAGTTATGTTCTCTAAAGCCAAAAATGTCTTGGATGATGGCTTAAAAACCTCCCTAACCATCTTTGTCGTAGCTAGACGTGGGAGTGGTTAGAAAAATTAGCCGTTGCTGGTCACGTGCATTAAGTTTAATAGGAAAGGAGAGGATCAGAAATCGCTTCCGACCATCGGGAACTTCAGACTACGTCTAAGTTCCACGGCTGGAATCTTAGATATGGGACAGTTTTCGGAGACTTTCCACAGGACCTCAAAGATCATGAAGGGCTTTGGTTGTTTGACAGATCCAAATCTCTAAGCCCAAACGGCCGTCAACAATATACTCCCGTACTTTGTAATAGTCGGGATTGACAGGCTTATCCCATTCTTAAGACGGAAAGGGAAGAGGTGAGGTAATGCAAATTCACAGCAAGTCGAGGTGGAAAAGAAACGCCCATTTTTTCCATGCACTATTTCCGAAAACGGACCCCCACTCCGATTGGTATAATGGCAACGATAGGCAGCGCACCTTTGCCTTGGGCAATGACATGTTTGGCCAATTAGTCTTGGGGAAAAAACCTATCATTTCGTAAACATGACTCTAGGAAAGGAACTGACCTCTGTGAACCCAATCCTACTCGAAAGGCCCACCCATGCGGGCGATCAGTGTTTTCTTCGCGTCCCCTGACGCCAAGAAGTGATCTTACTTACATCTTCCCCAAGAAGGTTTGAAATTAGGGGAAAAGAGACCTAAACAGCCATCCCCAGTTCAATACCATAGGATGGCGTGGGTCTATTGCTACCGCTCCCAAGATTGAGAATAATGGGAGGCAGAGTAGGTAGAGGGAAGCCTCCTCTTCGTCCTACAAACATTGCGAAAGAGATGTATCAAGGAGCGTCCCTTAAAAGTCTCAAAACAACTCTCCCAATATTACTTCCAATCGAAGATTCCACTCTGATGCCAAAGTATTTGTTGGCCGTCGATCGAGTAAGATTCGTACGGACGTTGTGCAATCCTGTTTAAACGAACCCTCTTGAGGATCGTTACCATTCCATGCCTGTTCGTCAATTAACAGGCTCTCTTTCATTAACTCGAACAGCGGGATCGGAGGAGAGGTTTCTTTCTGATACGTTCTTGAGATACGATGAGGAGATGTGGTATTTGTCCGAGTTATCTCGGTTCCCCTGGGCGGGGACAAATGTAGGGACAACCCGAATTGCTACAATTCTTTCAGCAGATTATGTGCCAGGGACATCATTGACACACCCTATCCAGATGCCTGGTACTTTTTAGCTATCACCTGAGGTGATACGTTGAAGCATTGCAACGATGTTCAGAATCGTTTCTAGATCTTGGATATTATTTCCATTTTTTCCGGTAGGAAAAAACTGTACAGGTATGAATGCCAGTCGATTCAGGGAAAACAAAACTTCTTCAGGGAGGAAATGGTCCCAGCAGACTCATTTCCTTTCCCCCTACCGGAGCATGCTGTTCCTTCCCTAATAAGGCAGTTGCTTTGCCTAAGCAGGAGAGCAATTGATTATAGGCTGGATTGACCACGGTAGACTTATTTAGAATACCTGTTACAGTGCGGGGGTTTAAAGAAGCACCGACAAAGGTCTAAGAGGATATCTTCTGTTGAAAAATTGTTTCGCAAACAAAGGCCAAATCGGCAAGTTTATTCAATGGCATGTTAGAAATTCCCTTCCCAACCTCAAGGCAGGTAAATGTCCGCGATTGTAGGGCCAGAGAGATACGGTTAGTCAGTCAATTCCCGCGGGGGGAGAGGACACACTTAACCGACCGAGCATTAACAGCGAGCTATTCTACACTGATGGTGGAGTTACAGTTTACAGCAGCTTTACGTTCACCATTCTCGACCTATTATGCCCGAGTTGCCAGGGTACTCTATTCTTTATGAAAGGAATAGGTCTGTTATTATTTAAACAAACAAAGAAACTCTCAAGGTTGGCCATATTTCAAGCGGAAAAAACAGAATTCGCTAAATACAGAAGTTGAGTTTGTGTTGTCGTAACACTACCCTTAAATATCCAAATGGTGGTAAATCGGAAACTCCATGGAAGGTTGCAGGGAGGAGTTACCGATTTAAATATACTGCATCATCCACAGTTGACAGACAGCCTTCAAACATCGTTATCGCACTATTCTGCCTGAGTTGCCAAGCTACTCTATTCTACGAAGTGGAATAGGTTTGTTATTATTATCGAGCAGAAGGAAACTTTTCCCCCCCCCCCCCCCCCCCCTTTTTCAAGCAGGCCATACTTTTAAAGCGAAACAGAATTCGCTTTAAATGGCAGAAGCTGAGTTGCGTGGGTTGTCGTACAACAATACCCTTGTTTTAGCGTTGTTCCTTAACACCGGAAACTCCCTGGAAGGTTGCAGGGAGGACCGATTAAAATACACTTAAAAATAACCAGTCCTTTCCGGGTTTGCCATCCGTAGAGGTAACTCACGATATGCGGTATAATGACGTTGAACCCATACAGTTAATAGTATTAACTCAAAGATAAAATACGTAAGTATTTCTAGTCACTTGGACAGCTAATTCTTCTAACTTACATTACATTTGATTTCCTCGACGATGGAAGAGAGAGAAATGGAACAAAATCGAACGGTCTTCGTTCTCCGTTCGCCAAGAGAATGAATTAATAAATTATTTGAAGGAGATCTTCAAGTTGAAGAACCGAGGACCTAAAAGAAAAGGACAGTTCAAGCTTCTTATGTTTATTGGACCGAAGACTTCATGGACGTCGTCTACAAGTCTCTTTCTGTGGACGAGCCTTCCTGGACTAATGAATGAGAGCTCTTCGAATCCGAATTGTCAATGAGAGTTATTCGCTGCTTACGCCGGATAAATAAAAATGTTATTAAGATCTTTATCAATGAGAAACTAACCCATTTACGAGACAGAGTTTGATTTTTGTCAATGAGGGGTCATTCCAACTTTACTTGACAAAACCGTTTTTTGACCAAAAAACAATTAGTATATTGCTAATGGGGGAAAAACCCACTTACATGAACAGAAAGTAATCCAGGAATTCGCGGCATATAGTCTTCCCGATTCCCACCGAAAATCGAGGAAGGGCCAGGATTCCTGGCAAGAGGAACTGGGGCTTACGGGCCAGGCAGGACCCTAATGGTTCCCCTTCGGCAGCGGCAGTCCCGAACAAACACAGAAGAGGCGGTTTATGACATCGAAATCTAGTTTTAAAGTTTTTCTGGAATCATCACAAGTTCCATGGATTTCTAATTGAACGCTCCCTTCGTAGAGAAAGCGAAATGTGGACATCTTGGTCCTGAGACCAAGCTCTTCCTCTTCTGCGACGATGCCCACTGGCAAGAGAGGAGAGCAAGGGATCCTCTATCTGAAGGCGGGGGTTCTTCGAAGAAGGAAATTCGGGTATGCCATCACTGTCAAACTCCTGGATCTTTATTGAGTTCCATGCAAAGGAACGTCATGTGGACGGGTCCTGGAGAACTTCCTCTTGCGAGGAATGTGTCCATATAGGATTTTGTGCCGAAAAGGATTAAATAAAATTAGAGAAAACAAAACCAAAACATTCCATTACTAAAAAGAATTGAACAACGGCCCCCCCCCTCCCCTCTCCTTGCCCCCCACCCACCTCCCCTCCCCCTCCCCTCCTTACCCCCCCCACCACCTTCCCCTGAACCCCCCCTCCTCCCCTCCCCCCCCTGTCCTCCCTTCCCCCCCCACCTCTCTCCCCCCACCTCCCCCCCAGGCCCCCCCCCCCCCCTTCCCCTCCCCCCCCTCCCCCTTTTTCCCACCCTTCCTTCCCCTTTTCCCTCCCTTGAACTGGCCCCCCCCCCCCCCCTTGAAAGCATAGGGCGCTTACTCGTCTGCAAGAGCGTCAGGCTACGATCAAAACTTTCCATTTAGAGCGTACGTGACGCGGTCGACCTCAAAATGGTTTCCATCCTCCGCGTCCTGAACGCGAAAGGACGTCGAGGTCTGTTCAAAGCGTCCTCCATCAATCCGAGTCATGGTTAGTAGCGTCCAGACGTGTAAGACATCGAAAGGGGCGTCTTCCAAAAAACGGGGTCCTGGCCAGCGTCCCAATGTTTATGAACGTGAGGCGTCTTTCCAGACGTGTCCTGGTGAAGTCGTTCTCTACGTGGGTAGGACGTCGAGCATCTTCAAAAGCTAACCTCCACGTCTCACTGCGTAGGGACGTTGAGCGTCTTGCAAAAGACGTCCTCTGGGAGAGTCGTGCCGAGCGGTATTCGGTGGCATAAGAACACTCCAAGTGTTCTGAATGGGCATCTCAGTGATTGCATGAAAAGGCCACCTGAGAGGCGTTCCTTGGAGAGGCCGCAACGCTGCGCCTGAAGTGTGGCGAGCACTATCTTGGACGTCTTTGTAGTGGGCAAATGAACACGTTCCAGAAAACGCGCTCACAAAAAGGAACGCCACCCCGAAAGGCATTGAACACCGAGGTTTTTCTGAAAAAAACATACTTTCCCTTTTGAGGGTCTTGAAAGGCGTCTTCGCAAGGTTTGTTGCCGAGCCTATTAGTGGTAAAGAACGCAGTGTGTTCTGAACGGCATCTTAGCAAGGTCTTTGCTGAAGGCGTACCTGAATGCATAAAACGCTAAGCATCCTGAAAGGTCACCTTAGGGGAGTTATGGGGAGAGCCATTTTTGCCACTCGAGCGCCTTCATGCACCGAAATGCGCGAGAAAGAAGAAGGTGTACGGCGATCGTCGTTGAGACGAGCCTAAAGACCTTCTTTACCTCCTAACAAAGGCGACGGCCGCCTGTGCGACATCTTCCGTCTTTGTAAGGCAAATGAACACTTCAAGAAACTCGCTCAAAAAGGAACGTAGAGAGTTCTGAAAGGCCTCCTTCGAACATTAAGAGAAGCTACAAGGAGAGCTTCCTGACGTGACACGGCGGACCCAAAAGCGTCAACACGAGTAACTTGAGAGGCGTCCTTGTGAGGGACAGCGCTCATGAAGTTTTCCTAAGCAGTGTGTGATCTTCGTCAGGATTAGTTTTATGGACATTCACAACTCCTGACAAAGACGACGGCCGCCTGTGCGACATCTTGCGTCTTCGTCACGCTCATTGACCCTTCCCGAAACGCACTCAATATGACGCCTGTGCGTTCTTGGCTGCGAAATTGTAGAAGGTGACAAGCGAGGAGGAGGAGAAGGAGACTGCCTGCTTGACAGACCTCGAATCCTTCCTGCGGCAACTGTGTTCTGCCCTTCTCTTGGCGAACTTAGGCCCACTGAGAAGGACTGATTCTGTGAGAAGACGAGGGGACTCCTCCTTGCTTCTCACAGTAACAATGCTAGAGCCATCTGGGTGCTCAAAAGCGTCCTGCTCCGATGACGTCCTATTTCCTTCTTACGTTAGAAAGTCTTCAAAATATTAAGGCTGCGATCACAATCGCATGACAATAGAGAGAGAGGACGTGAAGCGTCCTCCTCTATAAGCTTCTGTTTAAAGGGCGCGAGTCCTTCTGAGAGCTCCAACCCCTGTGCGGGGAGGATGCCTCGGAGGACGAGAAGCAATCCTTCATGATTCGTGCACGTGCACGATCTTTGGCAGCCTGGGAAGCTTCCTCAGGACCTGCCGAAGGGACGGCAGATTGGTGAGGAGTCTCCGTAACCCTCCTTCGGTTTTCGACTTGCCCCCTCCCTGGTCCTGGGAGTCCGACAGAGGTCTAGACCTAGAGGCGTTATAGAACTGATCTGACGCCCCTCCACAACACTAGGGGCACTAAATCAACATCACTACACTCACAACACTGATTGGAGAGCGAGCACTTTAGATTCCAATTACTGATGTAATCTACCATAACAGACAGGGCATTACCTCTCACAGACACTTCTCTCTAGGCCCGTAGGCCATACCACAAGGTTAGGCGAAATAAAGTTTACAGGAGGTTAGTAGGTTATTTACCCTGACTTCTGTTTACTGATCTTGGAGGCAAACCTCCTAATTCTATTACGCTCTAATTTGCGTACAAACGAATCATACATCTTCCTTCGGAATCAGTCAAATATCACACCAATTATACATTGATGTTTCAACAAAAATTATGTACACGTCGTGCATATTAAGTGAGAATCTATCGAAAGTTTCGTTATTCTCACCTAACCCCTTTGCAGACAACAAAGTCTGAAACTAGCCTAACTAGATTGAGACGTCTTATGTCAAGAAAATCAAAATTAAATCAATTTATGATAGCGTGTGCCTAGCCGCAAATCCAAGTTAATAAACCATAAAGAAAACAACCAAGATACTTAAGCGGCAATGAAGTTCCAAAATCCTAGGCGGAGGTAATGAAAACAGGTGTTTACATTACCGGCGACAGAGAAAAATCTGAATAGAAGATGGGAATGGTTCTTGACACCCGCCTCCCACGGTGGGAATGGGTACTAACCACCTGGCCGACCACTGCGTGTGCCGGGAGTTTTGAAATTCTGTCGGACTTCGGAGAATACAGCTATATATATATCTGGCAGGTAAGTGTCATGAACAAAATATATTTAGGCATGAAAATGACATCAAAATATACTAATTAGTGATTATTTATCGTCGGAAAATCCCGTGAAAAGGCGAATTCACCGCAAACAATGGGTAGATAAGGTCCAGAGAAAAATCCGCGAATCTGGAGAACGCAAATAGGGGGGCCCACTGTAGAGGTTGACCCTCATGAATTGTGCACTCGGTGTCGAGGGCGAGAATGGTCTCGCACCGAGCCATGTGATTTATGTGTTGTATGGTCGGAGGAGCAGTGGGAGCGTTTTGGGGGGAGGAAGAAACCGCTTAAGCTGGCCAAGGAGTCATCGGAGGGTTCTCCTGTTACTCCCTTGGTTACGGACACGTCTTCTTCTTTTCTCCCTCCATCTCAGCTCCCTTGTATGGCTCCTTGTCCTTCGGGGGTGGGTGGGGGGGGGGATGGGGGGGGATATCTCGCTCCTCCTCTCTCGATCAGTCGAGCGTGGAGGATGGGGCTAGCTACCCTGATGATCAATTGTATTCGGGGTCGTCCGTTTGCTCGGGGTGGGAACTGTCCCCCCCTGGGTGAGGGGAGACCCCCCCTCTTACTAACCCGACTCTGTTTCCTTCTTCAGATCTGCTTGCCACGGAGGATGATCTCACCCGGGCCTGGTACTCGCTGGGGCTCCAAGGGGCACAGAGTGTTCAGGGGCTGCTGAGTCATCTGGCGAGAGGGGCCAGGCCGGTAACTCACGGCCCAACCACCATGACAACCACGACGGTATCCACACCTGGCTACGCTGCTCCACCTCACCTGGTCTATACCCAGCATGTCGCCATGGTTACCCTGACAATTGCTGTTCAGGTGCCGCTGCCAGAGGTGAAGAGGTTTACCATGTCGCCGCTGCCTGGTTTTGCCGCTCTTGCTCCAGCCCCTGACTTCCGGTCTCCCAAGAGCTCTCCCCTGGACCTGCCTCCAGTACAGAGGGTGCCGCTGGTTCCTGCTCTGCCTCCTGTTCCTGAGATTGCTGCCGCTCCAGTTCCAGTACCAGTTCTTGCCGCTGTTGTTCCTGCCCGTGGTGTTGCTGCTCCCACCCCAGGTCCTTCCGGACAGGTGCAGTCGGGCCCTTTTGCTTCGGCAACTGCCCCGGCTCCATCCTGGATGGAAGACCTGACGATAGTCCTGAGGAAGCTGACGACGAAGAAGAAGAGGAGGAGGAAGGTGTCTTCGTTGTCTTCGTCGTCTTCGTCATCGTCTGCCGCCACTTCCCCTTTGTCTTCTAAGGCCCCACAGCCGAAGAAGGTTGCCTCCCCCCCCCTCCCAAGAAGGCTCACCCTGAGACTCCTAAGGGTCCATCCCACTCCGATGGGACGGTTGGGACTTCCGCTGGTCCTCCTGTTCCTTCGGGAACGGGGCCCGTCTCTCCTTCAGCAAGGAAGAAGACGGGGACTGGAGGAGTGCCGACTAACACTGGTACCTCCTCGCCTGGCGCCAGAGGTTCTGCCTTGGCGCCAGGTACCATCTCGGCCTCTCGTTCGCAATAGGTACCAAGTGTATGGTCACCTGCAGGTGACCGTGCAGCCAAGACCCAGGCAACCGAGTCCGCTCAACGCCAGGATCCAGGCACGGAGCGGAAGACTGGCGGGGGTCGCCCAGGTGACTTCCACCAGACCAGTGATCGCTTTCACGGCGATCCGCTGGTACCCAGGGTTGACGCGACTGTCCCAGACCGGCCGCGGGCTGAGGCGAGGAAGCGGTCCCCTCGGTTGCCTGGCCTCGGCTGGTCCAAGCGGCGTGACGCGCCGTGAGGACAGGCCTCGTTCCCACTGCGACAGCGGACTCTGCCAGTCCCATGGCCGCCGCTCCTACCAAGACCGGGTGGAGAGGAGGACCAGCAGCAGCTCTTCTGACGCTCGGGACCGTCACCGCTGTTTTCAGTCCAGCCGCTCGACCAGGCCTGCAACTCGATCGCCACCGCGGGTTGGCGATTGCCTGCGGCCCCCCCAGCACACCGGTTCTGCCGGTGGGCGAGGGTGAAGCGTTAGGTCTACCTCTCCTATCCTTTCAACTTTCTCGGGCTACACCGGGAAGAGCAAGATGACCAGGAGTGATCGCGAGGGGCGCGCTCCTTTCGATCCCGCCACGACGCCCTACGAACCTGGCACGGTCCTAGGACCGACCAGATCGTACGCGCAAGTGGCAGGAGGAGACCATGAGGTGTCTGTTGCGGTTCCTCCTGTAGAAGGAGGTGGGTATCGGGAGGCGTTCTCGCTGGATGGGCCTGACGGCCCGTCTCCAGCAGGATGCAGTCACTCCCGAGATCCAGAGGTCGTTCGCTGAGGTTATTGCGCTGATCCGTCAGCACAACGACCTCGGGGAAGGTTTGCCGCTCCCCCCTTCCGAGCCTACATCGGGTTTGGAGTAGTTCTGGGGACCCAAAAAGGAACCCAGGACGACGGTGGGTCTGCCGCGATCAGCCTTGGCCGACAGTGTGCTCAGCCAGGTGGATGCTCTCGTCTCCGGACAGGCGGATTCGCTTCGGTCCGGCAGGTCGTCCAAGCTCCTTCCCTCACCTCTACCGCGACAGAGGCGCTCTTACGTGCCATTAGAGGACCCTCTGCCGCCCAAACAGGTTAACCCGGAATTAGCTAGGCTAACTCTGGGGGGGTGTCTGCAGCAGCTCCTGTTGGAGAACCTCTGGTTCTCACAGCAAGAGGCACTTGCCTTGGAATCTATCTTGTGGATAGACCTGTGGTCCCTCACAGTGTCTAAAGCCGCGGCCTCCTCGGGAAACATCATTCCTGAAGGGGACCCGGCTTTCGTGAGACTGTGCCAGTCTGGTGGTAGGGCTATCTCCTACTTGGCCCACCAGATGGCTAACCTTTGGGCCAACCTGGCACTGAGGCGTAGGGACACTGTCCTCACTCGAATGACCAGGGCGGCTGGGCGAGAGGTGGCCTTGGGTCTTCGCAACAGACCGGTGCGGAGTTCCTCCTCTCTCTTCCACAGAGAGATGGTGGACGCTGCGGTGGAACAATGACGCACTGATGAGAGTGACCATTTAGTCCACCAGGCAGTCTTGAAGGTGGCTGGTCAACCTCGAACGAGTGCGGCTAAGCCCAAGAGGTTAGCTAGCGCTTCCTTTGCGGCTAAGACGATCGCTTCGTCGAAGCCAAGAGGAAAGACTCTGCCTTCGACTGTAAGGGGTGACCGTAACCAGCCCTCCTCACAGTCCTTCTTTCGAGGAGGAACCGGGAAGAAGAAGTCGAAAAGAGGAGGGAAAAGCTAGGGACAGTGTTCCCCCTCACCTGCTGCTGGAAGTTGGGGGTGGTGCCTAGCGAGCCATTGGGCAACAAGGCAGCGCTGCGGAGCGGAGACCTGGATAGTGAACGTCCTTCGGTAGGAGTCTTTGCTACCCTTCGAGTCTCGGCCACCCCTCACTTCCAACCCGGTCCATCATCATCAGACGTATGTTCCTGGTTCGGCCAAGGACGTGGCGCTTTGGTAAGTAGAAGCCGTGCTGAGCAAACGAGCTGTGGAGATCGTATAGGATCAGTCGCCGGGCTTCTACAGTCGACTTTTCCTGGTGGAGAAGTCCTCGGGGGGGCTGGCACCCGGTGATAGATCTCTCTCCCTTGAATCAATTCGTTCGCCAGACTCGGTTCACGATGGAAACAGCACGGTCAGTGCTCGATTCCATCGGAGAACGACCTCCAGGAAGTACCTCCGCTTCATCTTCGACGGGACGGTGTACCAATTCAGGGCACTTTGTTTCGGTCTCTCAACCGCCCCACAGGTGTTCACACGAGTGTTTACGTTGATGTTGGCTTGGGCCCACTTGGTAGGGATACATCTTCTGAGGTAACACGACGATTGGTTAGTCCTGGCGAGCTCCCACTCACAGTTGCTACAGGACAGAGATCGACTCCTCGAATTCTGCCATGATCTGGGGAAAGTAGTGAATTACGAGAAGTCAGATCTCGAGCCCAAGCAGAGGATGAAGTACCTGGGCATACTGATCGATACGGTAGCAGGGCGAGTCTTCCCCGCAGATTCGCGGATCAGCAGGTTCAGGGAGGCAGCAAGACAGTTCCTGTCCCTACAGGAGCAGCCAGCTGAACAGTGGCAGGTGGTGATTGGTCACCTGTCGTCTCTCGAGAAGCTAGTCCCTCACGGGCGTCTTCACCTGCGGTCTCTTCAATGGAGACTAAAGGAGTGTTGGTCACAGGCAAGAGACCCACCTTTCTTCCCCGTGTCTCTCACGGAGGAGGTGAGGCAGGACCTAGCCTGGTGGCTGGACGACGGGAACCTCGTAAGAGGAGTGCCTCTTCGCACTCCTCTCTCTCTTCTCTCTTCTCTCTTCTCGCTCTCTCTCTCTCTCTCTCTCTCTCCCCCCCCCCCCCCCCCCCCCCCCCCCCCCCCCCCCCCCCCCGGAGATGTGGCTGTTCTTGGACGCATCGACCGAGGGATGGGGCGCACACCTGAAGGAGTTGCTGGCTGTGGGTGTGTGGAACCATCACGACAAGCACCTTCACATCAACGTCCTGGAGCTCAAGGCAGTGTTTCTCGCTCTCCAAGAGTTTCAAGATTGACTGGTGGGACACACGGTGGTGTTGATGAGCGACAGCACCACAGTAGTGGCATACGTCAACAAACGGGGGCCCTTGTGTCCCTCCCGTTGCATCAGTTGACGTTGCAGGTGCACGAGTGGGCCGAGGCACGCTCGGTAGAGCTGTCAGCCCGCTACATTCCAGGCAAGAGGAACGTGATGGGAGACAAGCTCAGCCGTCGGGATCAGGTGATAGGAACAGAGTGGTCCCTTCACCCAGACGTGGCGGAAAGGCTCTTCAACGTGTGGGGGCGTCCAGTCGTGGATCTATTTGCCACCCGGCACAACAGAAAACTCCAGGTTTTCTACTCGGCTGTGCCGGACACATAGGCAGCTGCAGAGGACACTCTTCAACACCCGTGGGACAACATCTTCGTGTACACCTTTCCCCCGTTCTGTCTGATTCGCAAGGGGATCAGCAGGGCGCTGGTCACCCCGAATCTTTGGATGATCCAGGTGGCACCCAAATGGCCTCAGACCGTTTGGTACCTGGACCTGCTGGCTCTGCTTGCCGAAGCACCAAGAGAGATTCCCCCCTGGCACAACCTCCTGTGCCAGCCACACGTAGAACGGTACCACTGGTCAGTTTGATCCCTGTGTCTTCACGGCTGGCTGTTATCCACCATCTCTTGCGAGCGAGAGGCTTTTCTCGCAGCACAGCAACAGAGATGGCTGGGTACCTCAGACAGTCCTCTGCAGCTGTATACCAGAGAAAGTGGGCCGTCTTCTGTGGTTGGTGTCGTGGACGGGGTCTCTCTCCTCTCAGAGTCACTATTCAGCAGGTAGCGGATTTCCTAGTTTTCCTTTGCCGAGAGAAGCTCCTCTCCGTCTCTGCAGTTAAGGGATACAGAGCCTCCCTGGCCCTAGTCCTTAAACTGCAAGGAGTGGATATCTCCTCCTTCGAGATCTCCCTCTTTATGAAGAGCTTCGAGAGGTCTTGCCCACCCAGGGAACTCAGGCCTCCGGGATTGGATGTGACTCTCGTCCTTAGGAGTTTGACTCAAAGACCCTTCGAGCCACTCCGAGAGTCGTCAGACAGGGATCTGACCCTAAAGACCCTCTTCCTGCTGGCCCTGGCATTGGCGAAGAGAGTAGGAGAACTTTATGGTCTTTCCTTCGACGTTAAGCATTCCAGGGGATGGGGATTCGTGACGCTCGATTTTGTCCCGAACTACGTAGCGAAGAGACTGAATCCTTCAGTCCCTGACGACCGGTTTGAGTCATTCACGATCCCCTCCCTGAAGTACCTCACTGATAATGATGCGGATGAGATGCTGCTTTGTCCTGTGAGGGCGCTACGGCGCTATCTGAAGAGAATTAGACACCTCAGGCCTGAGTGCCGACGCCTCTTCGTTAGCACCGGGGTTACCAAGAAAGAGGTTTCCAAGAACACACTTTCTTTCTGGCTGCGTGAGATGATCAGGAGGGCGTACGACACGGATGGTAGTGACTACACTCGTACCCTTCATCTGAGAGCTCACGAAGTCAGAGGTATTGGTCCAACCAACTTCTCCATGGCGCAGGTTCTGAAGGCAGGGGTTTGGGCCAACCAGACCACCTTTACTTCCTTCTACCTTCGGGATATCACCAACAGGTCCTTGAACTCCTTTTCCTTGGGACCCGTGGTGGTTGCTCAAGTTGTGTTGTCTACCCAGCACCGGAGCGTACAGAACAGCATTGCATCCTTGTGTGACTGCATGAATGGGCGAGTGAAAGAGTGTGTGACTGTCTTCTCTTCCTCCTTCGTTCTTCCTCCTCTACCTGTGGGCAGAGGGCTGCGGTCATCACTACGCTGAACAGGAAGCAGATGCAGGTAAGCTACACGACTGAGCTCCATCCTATCTCTTTCAGTAGGGATAGGAGTGTTTATCCACCATTCCCTAACAAGGTGGGGAGTGGAAGCCAACAAGAGACAAACCCATGACTTCATTTTGGCTCTTGAAGTAGGGACTAATTCTTGTGTATTTGCTATTTATAAGAGGTACGCTTGCCTCCCTCTTATAAATTTGGTTCAGAAGTCTGACCACTGATCCTGCATTGCATACCCCGATCAGCTGGGCAGAGGCTAGGATCCCTCCCTTTGCTCTTACGACCAGGTAGGGAACCAAGGTCGGACAAACACCAGTCTGTTCATAAAACTCAAATTCCACCCACCAAAAAGTGAGTCTTCCTATTGTTAAAGGGCCGAGGGTTTGTATACATGTCGGAACAAATAACAATTTGTCGGAAATTGTATTTTTCCTAACTATACAAACCTGAGGTCCTTTACACATAGTTCCACCTCATGCCACCCCTCACTCTGCGTTACCTGGGCCTAAAGCAAAGTGACTCCTCTCCTTGCAGTCGATCTGACACGACGGGTTCAGCTGCCGCTAAGTACCTTCCTATTGTTAAAGGATCTCAGGTTTGTATAGTTAGGAAAAATACAATTTTCGACAAATTGTTATATTCTGGTACATTTGCCTTAAAATTGATATTTTTTAGTATCTGGTGGATTTTTTTCTATAGAGGTCTGCTGTGTCTCGTCGAGCTCAGTTAGAGACACTGAGGGAGTCGAATCAACGACTATTGGCTCAGAAGGCGATGTTGGAATCCAAGCTTGAAGAAGTACGTTCCACATCAACCCAAGAAATTAAGGCATTGAAGCACCAGTTAATAAAATTAGATTGTGATAAGCAGGTAAGAAATTTAACATTGATAGTGCATTGATTACTACCGTTCAATTCTTTGTAACATTATTGCTGGTATATTGAAATTTTTTATTCAAGGTATTGTCTGATATATATTAATTTTTACACCAATGGATACGATACAGTAATGAATGTTGAGAATTGCATCCTCAGGATATCAGCTGTTTAATTTGATGCTGCTGAGTATAAGAGGGATATCTTGAATTATTTACTCCTTGTAATGGAGCATGATGGTATACTCCTTTTAATGGATCATGATGATATACTGTGTTATTGCAGTTTTCCTGCACATGTATGTGTAAGCTTGCTATTGAAACATAGATGATGGTACATTAATGTGATCTAGGGGAGAATATAGAGAACATGATTGTAATAAGTTTATTTAAATGTTGCATACGTATTAGTAAAATAGAATAATTTAGGTATCATGTACATTTTCACAAATACTTTTCAATCACATGCATGTTTGTGGTGTGAGCTGAATAGGTTAGTGATACCTATTACAATGATTGTAGTTGTTCATAGGAAATATATATTTTTTTAATTTACCATAACCTCCACAGTACGCATTTGTTCCAATACGGTATACAAACCATCGGTCCTTTACAATAGGAAGGTACTTAGCGGCAGCTGAACCGGTCGTAAGCCTTTTGAACAAGGGGTTCGGTAGTTAACTACTTGTCCAGCAGTTAGCAGTACGCTCGACTGCGAGGCGAGGAGCCACTTTGCTTTCGGCCGCGCTCGTGGATGGACGTGCTGCTCTTCGTCTCTGCCCGCTTCTGTCGTAAGCTTTGTTTTCTTCACTGCGTGAAGGCTTTCTCACTTTTTCTTTTACTTGTGTGTGTGGCAAGTACAAAAGTAAGTGCGTGTCTGTTTTTACTTTTCATTTTATTATGGAAATTACTAACCAAGAGCTGGAGAAGGCCCCCCCCCCATCAACCGTAGACTATGCCCGGGTAATGGGGGCCATAAGTGTGGGGCTTTCCGCTCTTCCGTGGAGGTAGATCCTCATAATTTTTGTGCTTGGTGTTAAGGGTATGAATGCTCTCGCGCCGAGACTTGTGATACTGGCGGTCCGCGGTTAACAGCGCAATCACTCAACGGCGAATCGGTTTTACGGCGGTCGTCAAAAATATTCATTAAAAAAATAAGGCATTTTAAAGGTATCTTTACGTCACAATTTTCAGTTAACAGCGCCGCTAGCACCGTTGTCTAACGAGTTCATACATTTGTAGAAATGCCGTTCAGACCATAAAGGTTATGCAAATATATTAACAAATTTTATGGAGAGTTATTACGTAGGTAGCTATTAGGGTAAAATATATGCCTCTGACGCTGTTCTATGCCGAAAATATCAAGTTACATAAGTGCAAATTTTAAGCTATGGATGTGTCGATCGATTTATCAATGTTCATGCTTTCATGCTCGTAAAAATGTGTATGAAAATGTATTAAGTGAAAGGTATTTTATTTCTGTACAGAAATATGATACAAAGGCAGCTTTTGAAACTGCCCTTCACGTTATCAAATACATGTTTTTTCATGTTCTTTCTTGTGAGCCGCCGCCGCCTGCCACTCTTCCGAAAATATAGATTTAAAAAAAGTGCAAATTAGCGATCGATGTGTCGATTTTATAAATGTTTATGCTTTTATGTTTAAAATGTGTGTGAAAATGTATTACGAATAGGGTATTTTTATTTGTGCAGAAATATGATAAAAAGGCAGCTTTTGAAACTGCCCTTCAAGTTATCGACTACGATGTTTTTTCAAGTTTGTTCTTGTATGCCGCCGTCTGCCGCTCTTCCGAAAATATTGAGTTAAAAAGAGTGCAAATTTAGCGATCGAGATGTCGATTTTTTAAATGTTTATGCTTTTATGTTTAAAATGTGTATGAAAATATATTACATAAAGGTATTTTCATTTTTGTACAGAAATAAGATACAAATTAAGGCAGCCTTTCTAACTTCGCTCCACGTTGTCAGGGGGGGGGGATGTTTTTTCATGATTGTTGTGTCCGCCAGTTCCGAAAATGCATTGTGTTATTTTTATTAATTATGCATCTTTTCCAAAAATCCTTTAAAAAGTTATACATTATTTCACTGTATCCAAGAATATTGTATGTATTCTCATATTGTATTTTTAAAAACTATGGCAAATTTAAGCCAGTATTCCGCGGAGCGGCCAATGTTGTGGATTGAAATCAGCTGATGAATACAAGTTTGTTTCACCATAACGCAATTCTGAGCGAATGCTCCTGCTTCTAGTTAGTATAAACGAATATCTACATACTTGACTTATATGAGACAAAATTATTTTTCTTATACAGCGTTTTTTGTTTTTAGGTGGAAATATTATTGAATATGTCTCATTGTGAATGTGAACTACGTTTTTTTCGTTAACAGATTACGTTTGGCGGCAATGTTTATGCGAAAAAAATTACGTGATTCTGTTCGCAATAATCCTTTATATCATCGTAATACGAACTTTACGTTATTTATCTTATATCAGCGTGAAACCAACAGTAAAATGTGTTCTTTCAAGCACAGTACTTTTGATTAAATGATTTATCCCAATTTTATCTACGGTTGTGTTTGATGGCATAACGTTTACTGCAGTTTTATCCTTGTTGCGATGTACGATAAATAGTCATTAGCAGCTTGAACAGTTTTCTCAGCTTCAATTATAACTAGGTTTAAATTTAACAGTATATTTCCCGATTGATCTTTAATCTGTATTGATCTCTGATCTATAGCGAATAAAGTTATTACATTAAGATATCTCAGTTCTGTTCTATACATAACGCCATTTATAAACAACTACGGTAATGGTTGTACTGTAGTACGATGATGAAATACAAGCCCAAACGGATGTTATCCATTTCGGTTGTACTTAAAAAAAAAAGTATTTTCGCGTTCGGGTGTTCATGGCTGTACACGTTCACACAACGAGTATAACGTTAAAACCATACTTTCATCATTCTCTTTTGCTGTTATTGAACTTATGTAACTAGAAGATGGATAAAGTTAGGCCATTGTAATTTGATCTCTTATAAAATCAGACTGTCGTAAGACTAATGATCGTAACCTGAAGACTACAGCTACCTGTACACTGTATAAACTTTATTATATCTTTACATACTCTAGACACCCAAATGTACTGTACAGTAAATTCTATAGTACTATACTGCATAAATATAATTTTACTTATTGCGCCGTTGTGGGATTACAGCGCCTTTGACTGGTCTAGAGTTTCGAAAGAAGGTGTGCGGTGGCCGTAGGCTTCAAAATCGCTTAGCGTCGAAAATCGCTTAGCGTCGGCGGCCAGGAACGGAACCCCTGCCGCTAACTGAGGGCCGCCTGTACATGTATCTTTTGGTCCGAGGCGCAGTGGGAGCGCTAAGGGGGGAGGAAGAAGCCGCGGAAGCCGGCTAAGGATTCGTCAGAGGACTCCCCGGCTACGCCCTTGGTCACTGATTTGTCTTCCTTTCTCCCTCCGGCTCAGCTCCCTCGTATGGCTCTTTCCCTTCGGGGGAGGTTTCTCGCTCCCTCGATCATTCGAGCGTAGAGGAGGGGCCGAGATACCCCGACATCCAGTTGTACTCGGGGTCCTCCGTTCGCTCGGCCTGGGAACTACCCCCCCCGGCGAGGGGTGACCCCCCCACTGATCTGCCCAACTTTCCCTCCCTCAGACTTTCTGACCACGGGCAACGATCTCGGTAGGGCCTGGTACTCGCTGGGGCTGCAAGGGACACTGACAGTCCAGGGGCTGCTTAGTCATCTGGTGAGAGGGGCTACACTGGTCACTCACGGGCCTACCACCACGACTACCACAACGGTATCCATGCCGGGCTACGCTGCTCCGCCTCACCTGGTGTATACGCAGCACGTAGCCACGGTGACCCCGACAGCCGCTGTGCAGGCTCCGCTGCTGGAGGTTTCCTTGCCCATTGCTACGCTGCCTCCTGGTTTCTCCGCTCCTGCTGCAGCCCCGGACTTCCGGTGTCCCAAGAGCTCACCATTAGACCTACCTCCTGTGCAGAGGATGCTGCCGGTTCCTGCCCCGCCTCTTGTTTCTGATTTCATTGCCGCTCCAGCCTTGGTACCAGTTCCTGCCTGAGGTGTTGCTGCTCCCACCCCAGGTCCTTTTGGACAGGTGCAGTCGGGCCCTATTGCTTTGGCAACTGCCTAGGCTCCACCCTGGATGGAAGACCTGACGGTGGTGCTGAGGAAGCTGACGAACAGGAAGAGGAAGAGGAGGAAGGTGTCGTCTTTGTTTTCATCGTCGTCGTCGCCTGCCGCCGCTTCCCCTCCAACTTCTAAGGCCCCCAAGCCGAAGAAGAAGGCTGCCTCCTCCCCCCTAAGAAGTCTCGGCTCCGTCTCGCTCCGGTGGGACGGTTGGGACTTCCGTCAGTCCTCCTGTTCCTTCGGGAACGGGCCAGTCTCCTCTTCCGCGAGGAAGAAGACGGGGACCGGAGGAGTGTCGGCTAGTACTGGCACTTTATCACCTGGCGCCAGAGGTTCTGCCTCGACGGTAGGTACCGTCTTGGCCTCTCGTTCGCGAGAGTCACCGAGGTGACCGGACAGCCAAGACCCAGGCATCCGAGTTCTCTTGGCGTCAGGATCCAGGCACGGGACGGAAGACTGGAGGGAGTCGCTCAGGCGACTCTCACCAGACCAGCGATCGCTCTCGTGACGACGCGCTGTTACCCAGGGTTGACGCGACGGTCCCAGACTGCTCACGGGCTGAGGCAAGGAAGCGGTCCCCTCGGTCACCTGAACCAGATCCGGCTGGTCTAGGCGGCGTGGCGCGCCGTGACGATAGGCCTCACTCCCACCGCGACAGCAGTCTCTGCAGGTCCCCTGACTGCCGCCCTCTTGATTTGAGACTGCCTTGACGGAGTTACGCATTTCCAACCTATGGTTGAAACTGCGTAGCGGGCAAGAGGGCTTTCGAACTGGGAGAATTATCTCCTAGTTTGAATCTAAATGTCTCAATTTTTCTCTTACTTGAAACATTTCCAATCTCTTACTTTTCTTTCGCTCAGTTGCTGCCCCCTAGCTGTCTCCTTCTCTTCACTAAAAACCCTCGTGCAGGTTAGGTAGAGCTGGGTCTCTGAACTTAGCTTTACCTTGACCAAATGCAGGGGACTAAGCGGTTTGGTCCGCCGCTCGATTATGTTTGGACCCTGAGGATATTGATGTGCTCTACATCAATATTTAATTGGGGCGGGACTACATGTGGGGACTGCCTATGAATCCGGGGAGGTATAGTCTCCACGGTAGGACTCTCGGCAATTTATCCGGAATTGCCCTCTAAAATAAACATGCGTGGGGATGATTGCATACTAGCTATGCCCTCTCCTATCAAGCGGGTTTTGCTTACACTTGAGCCAATCATGTTATGTTAGAGCCATCCCTTCGGGGTAGGGTAGGGAGTGGACATTATGGGAGTTGGCTCTGCTGTGTGTCTTTGGTGAGGGGGAAGTCTTTGAGAGGAGACCCAGTTTTTACCATGGCTTGCAGTTGGTTTCTCTGTTAAATTTCAAAAAAAAAAAGGAAAAAAAAAATGGAAATTGACTATGGAACTCAGTCCCCCGGAACTGTGACCCCTGACACTAGATAACCATCTGACCCTGGAACGAACAAGGACACCAGTTTTGGGACACTTCAATCCAAAAATATAGCAACCATGGAGCCTTTTAACTAGGCCAAAAAGATTGATCAAAAGAAAATTCCAGCCTAGCCCTTCGCTAGGTTTATTTGAATCACTTTTTGGAAAAGACAGTTGGACAAGATTTTTGACAATAGAAAGTGAAAACAAGATTTCAAATTTAAAATTGGAAAATTATTTACTGACCAGATACCCAACAGAAAACATGAAATTTCGTCAAACGCAAACAAATACATGGATAGTGGAAACCACTACTAAAGCTCAATCAGAAAAACTACTTACAAATTACGAACATAGATAACACAAAAATAAAAGTCACCAAGCATAATAAACTTAATAGTATTTGTGGTACAATAATCCTGCCAAATAATGATGACGAACTAATAGATAAAAATATGTTAATGGACTCGCTCAAGAAAGATATAAAAACATTGAAGATTGTGACATCTATGATATCCCAAGTAGGAAAAATTCAAAAAATTAATATACAAATAGCTAAATTGAAATTTGAAGGAAATGAAACTCCTTTAACTATTAAAGTATTAGGGCAGACGAGAGAGATAAAGACCATATATCCATAAACCACTACAGTGCAAATCATGTAATAAATTTGGCCATTCAAATAAAAATTGTAGAGAAGCTCCAAGATGTGCATGTTGTGGATCATACAACCACACAACAAAATGGGACTGTGAAAACCCAATTTGCATAAATTGTGGTCAGAATCACCACTCAAGATCGAAGGAATGCGCATATTACCTATACAATACTGAACTAAAAAATCTTACAAGAAAGGAGTGGAATGTCAATAAGAGAAGCGAAGATAGAACTAAAAGTAAGAGGTTTACAAGACCCAGCAAGGAAAACACATATAAAGAGGTAGTAAATAAAGAAGCGCAAAACCAAATTCCTACAATATTGCACAGTATAAATCAGACTGAAAATACTCATAATATTAAGGAAACCCAAAATTCAAGCTCGGAAGCTACAGAACATATAAGCAACACAAATAAATTTATATAATATATTACCAACACCAGAAATGCAAGAAGACATGATGAATGTGGAGGACAAGCAAAATACAAAAGAGCTAAGTCAAAGACAAAAAAAGACTACTTGAAACAACCCCACCCAAATCCAAGAAACAAATTAAACAATCAGTAAGACCCAAAAAATCTATATGGAAAAAAATGAATACCGAGTAGACAAAGTCAACGAAAATTGCTTGCAAACTAAAAATGAAAAAAGAGAAACCCAAATAAAAGAAAAAGTTAAAACATCAGATAAAATTGAAGAAAGTATTGAAATAGAACCCAAGATCAAAAGCATTTAAATGCACCCCTAATTAAAAAGAACACCTGAGACTCTTCAGCCAATAAAGAAAACAATAGCAGAAATACATCACCACAAAAGAAGAACAAAGTACAGCAAAATTATACAACTTCAATAAAATTCAAAGTCAGGAAACAAACAAATAAAGATATTAAAACAAAACCCAAAACCTTTTAAACTGTCTATTTTACAATGGGAATATTAGAGGATACGTATCAAATAATGAAAACTTAAAATCATTAATTAGAGAATGTAATGCAAATATCATTTGCTTACAGGAAACTAAAATAGGTAACAATGTTATCAATGCTGGCATAAATATAATGTGTGGAAATCAACACCAATTTTAAATGACAACAGCCAAGGAGGAACTGCAATCATAACGCATTCGTCAATCAAATGCCAACCTGTTAGGATTAACTCGGTAATACAGGCATGTGCAGTTCAAGTATTCCTGGAAAAAAAAATAACAATATGCACAATATACATGGAACATCTTTAGAAAGTCGCTTAATAGATCATCTTGGAAATAATAGACCATTACAAGTGGAAGATTTAGAAAATCTAATAGAACAATTACCAGACCTTACCTATTAGTAGGTGACTTCAACGCCAAACATCCCATGTGGGGAAGTACATCACTGACAGGAGAGGAAACACTGTCCTAGATTTTATAGATAACAAAAATTTGATTATTTTAAATGATGGTTCTCCAACAAGATTTGATGTTTATCATAATACCTCATCTGCAATAGACATCACTTTATGTTCCCCAGAAATTGCCACAGATTTCAGTTGGAAAGTAAATAATAATTATTTGGGAGTGACACTGGCCAATACAAATTGAGCTAAAAAATAATAATAATATAACATATATACCGAAGAGGAAAATGGAGGAAGCAAATTGGAATTTATATAAAGAGAAACGTGATTAACAAAAAATATCTGACTTTACAAACCACATAGAGCTTATGAACATCTAATAAAAAACAATAGATGATAAAGCAAATGAAACTATTTCCAGTTACCTCAGGCAATCGACTAGACCACTGGTACCCTGGTGGAATGAGGAATGTAAAGCAGCAAGGAAGATAACGAGGACATGCTTTAGAAGATATCTGAGACATAAAATGTGATGCCAATAAAATTGCATATTTGAGAGCTAAAGCAAAGCAGAAAAGAATATTCAAGATAGCCAAAAGAAATTCATGAAAAAAATATTTAATAATATAAATTCTAAAACTCAAGACAAAGAAATCTGGAAGAAAATAAATAAACTGCAGGTTAGATATCGGCCAGAACCATTACCTACATTAAAAGTAGAAAACAACTATATTTCAAACCCAAACTAGTAGCAAATGAATTGGGTAAATGCTTCGCCAAAACATCTAGTATCTCGAACGATACAAAAAAATTCAATTAAAATAAAAAAATTATGTCCCAATACCAATAAAATCTAATAATCAGGAAATCTATAATCTTCCTTTCACCATGGAAGAACTGGAAAATGTCCTGAAACTTGCAAGTCCAACAGCTCCAGGGGAAGACAAACATTAGATATGAAATGATAAAAAATCTACCAGATGAAAGCAAAACCTCTTATTAGAAATTTTTAAATGAATTATGGCACACTCACAGCATACCTAAAACTGGAAAGAATCTTTAATCATACCAGGATTAAAAACCAGGAAAAGACCAGAGTCACCAAGCAGCTATAGGCCAATAGCCTTACTAGTTGTCTAAGTAAGATATTTGAAAAAATGGTGAATAACAGATTAATATGGTATTAGAAAATAAACAGCTATTATCAAACAGACAGTTGGATTCAGGAAAAATAAAAAGTACCATAGATCCCCTCTTAATGATTACAAGGGAGATACAAAATGCAATGGTTGGTAAAAAACAAACAATAGGAGTATTTTTGATTTAGAGAAGGCATATGATACACCTGGAGGGGAGGGATTTTAAAAAAAATTGATAGAATGGGAATAGGAGGCAATTTATATGAATATATTAGGGAATTCCTATCTGAAAGATATATAAAAGTCAAAAGTGGGCGGGGGCAGAAATCTCTGAATCATTTATCCAGGAGGAAGGAATTCCCCAAGGCAGTGTACTAAGCGTGGCATTGTTTTGCTATAGCAATAAATGAGATAATTGAAATGATCCCACCAGGAGTCCAAGGATCCCTTTTGTAGATGACTTCGTCATATATAGTAGTGGTGAAAAAGCGCTGGACATAACCAACAGATTGCAAGCAGCCATAAATAGGATAAAAAAAAATGGGCGATAACAAGGGTTTTTAAATTTCACCGCAAAAAACTAAAGCGATCAGATTTACAAGATCAAGAAAACAGGAATTAATTCCTACTTTATTCATAAAAAATGATATAATTGAATATGATGATGAGATAAAATTCCTTGGTGTAATACTTGATAAAAAACTTACATATAAAGAACATATAGAACAACTGGCTGATAAAAGTAAGAAATCCTTAAATATAATAAAAGTAATTGCGCATAATGACTGGGGTGCTGATAGAACCTCTCTGATAAAAGTATATAAGGCTATTTGTCTAAGTAAACTTGATTATGCGTGTCAAGTATATGGTAGTGCTTCTAAAACCCTATTAACAAAACTGGATGTCATACATAACATGGGTATTAGACTATGCACGGAGCCTACAGAACTTCCCCGTGGAAAGTCTGTATGTAGAAGCAGGAATAGATCCCCTGAAAGTACGAAGAGAAGAAATTGGATTAAAATATATAGCTAAAATAAATAACCTTAATGATAATCCAAACACCAAATATATGAAGAACATAACAAATAATTATGACAATAAACCAAGAGCCTCTAAACCATTGGAAAATAGATTAAAACCTGATATAGAACATCTAAATTAGGAAACAAGTAGCATATCAAAAATAACCACTCCGAAAATACCTCCGTGGAGACATGCTAGAATAGAAATCTGTGAAAAAACATTTAATAAAAATAAGGTAACCGATGCACAATTAAAGAGTGAATTCTGTCACACCAGGAAAAACATAAACGGGACATTAGTATTTATACAGATGGTTCCAAATCGAAGGAGGGTGTAGGCTATGCTGTAGTAACAAAAAATATAAAAATAAGGGAAAAAATTCCCCAACCCAAAATATGCTCGATATTCACTGACAGAGATAAATGCTATATTAGAGGCTATAAAACACACCTTTATGGTGGGGAAGGAAGGCAAACGATACCTTTGTAATATACACGGATCTTACAGTGCTTTAGAAGCGCTAAGACAATACACAGTTTCTCATCCCGTAATTGAAGCAAATAAGGGAGTGGATAGATATAATAGTAAAACGGAAATCTATAAATATAAAACTATGTTGGGTCCCTTCCATTGTGGGCATAAAGGGTAATGAAGGAGGTGGATAAAGAAGCCAAAAAGTCAGTAAAAAAGGAGTCTATCAAAAAAATACAAATACCTTACAATGACATTAAAACAACAATAAATGAATACTGTCAATCAAAATGGGAAAAGAATGGCTAGAATTGAATCATAAATTAAAGCATATTAAACCATCTGTAAAACCTTGGAATAGACAACAATGTCAAAGAAGGGAAGATGTCATATTAACAAGATTAAGAATAGGACACACATACTTAACACCACAAATACTTGATGTGCAAGGCGAGGAAAGACAGGCCCTTACTGTGACCATTGTCGCTACTCTGGTCACAGTCCGTCATGCACTGATTGAATGTAATAAATTCGAAAGAAAACGAAGATCCAACAACATATATAACATACCACTTGAAGAACTATTGGGAGAAAATGCCCCGCTTCAAAACATAGTAAATTACCTCAAAGAAATAAACCTGCTTTATATGATATAACACGTCTTATAGTATCATAGTTATACAGTAAGCGCTGAATGGCCTTTGCTGCCCCAGTGCTTGGTGTTACACCTAAAATTTATAAAACCAACCAACCCCTGACTGCCGCTCCTACCGGGACCGGGCGGAGAGGGGAACCAGCAGCAGCTCTTCTGACGCTCGGGACCGTCACCGCTGTCCTTGGTCCAGCCACTCTCCCCGGGAGAGCCGTTCGACCAGGCCTGCAGACCGATGGCCACCGCGGGTTGACGATCGCCTGCAACCCCCTCAGCACACCAGCTCTGCTAGTGTGCGCGGGGGGAGCGTCAGGTGCCTCTCCGATCCCTTCAACTTCCTCGGGCTTTACCGGGAAGAGCTAGGTGATCAGGAGCGATCAAGGGGCGCGCCACGACGCCCTACAAACCTGGCACGGTCCTCGGACCAACCAGGTCGTACGCGCAAGTGGTAGGAAGAGACCAGTATGGGTCTGTCGTGGTTCCTCCTGTGGAAGGAGGAGGTTCTTGGGAGGCATTCTCTTTGGAAGGGCTTGACGGTCCGTCTCCACAGGATGCAGTCACTCCTGAGATCCAGAGGTCATTTGCAGAGGTGATTCTACTGATTCGTCAGCACAACGACCTCGGAGAAGGAACGCTGCTCCCACCTACCGAACCCACATCGAGCTTGGAGGCGTTCTGGGGACCTAAGAAGGAACCCAGGACAAGTAATGTGAGTGTAGTTAGCTCTAAAAGAGATAGGAGTGCGAGTGTTGAAAGAGTAGGGTCAGTTAGTCGTGAGCGAGGAGATGTGGTAAGCCAGGACACAGGAAGAATGAATGTCATTGGGCGTTAGGAGCGTGCTTTGGGTGTGGGCAAACAGGGCATTTGGTGAGTGAGTGTAAGAAAGATAGGGATATTAAATGTTATAGGTGTGGACAGGTAGGGCACATAGCTAGTGGATGTCAGGGTACCCGTATGAACATAGTTTGCGGCAACTGCGGGAAGAACGGGCGTTATGCTAGGATGTGTAAAGAACAGCGTGCGAAATGTGTTGAATGTGGAATGGAAGGTCATTTGGCGAGTGTGTGTAGGCGAAAGAGGATGAGTCAGGCTGGGAATTCGGGAAACTAAATGAAAAGGGGATTCAGTTGGGTGGGTCCTCTAGTGTGCGGCAGTATGTGCAGGAGAATGTGATGAGTGGGTGGTTGAAAGTGAATAAATGTGAGCTGAGTGTCAGTGAGCAAATGGGTCTGGAAGATCGGCAGTTAGTGTTGGTTGAGTATGAAAGAAAGCGGAAGAAGGTAAGGAAAGGGAATGAAAGGGGGAAATGTGAACTGCATGATAGAGGGGTTAGTGTTAGGGTAAAAATGGTGGATAAGGCATGTAATACAGATGACTTTGAGGGGAGGAATGATACATATAGCGTTTGTGGGTTTGAATTGTCCGGGTTTAGTGAAGTTTCACCAGGAAGGGAATCAGGTGGTAAGGATGTAGTTGGCAGTATGAACGAGTCTTCAGGAGTTTGGCAGGAGTGTAAATGAGGATAAGTGATTTGGTGGCAGAGTTAAGAGAGATGTTTGGACAAGAGTTAGAAGGGGTAGATGAGATAGTGAATGGGATTTGGGGGGATGGTAGTGAGGGAGAAAGTAATGGTAGTCTGACTGGAAATGATCTGGGAGAAGTTGATGGCGGTGTAACTGAGTGTGTGTATGAGGGCCCTCAAACAAGATCCAGGTGACCTGCATCTGAGCATCCGTGGGTGTTGCGAAAGGTTATTTAGTGTGGGTGTTGTGAGTGAAAGGAGATGTTGTCAAATGTAACAGGGGAGGAAATATGGAGGAGTTATGGAGTTCCATTTGACAATGTCGTGAGAGAGATGAGGGAGAGAGAGAAGAGACGAGAGAGAGAAGAGAGATAGAGAGAGAGGGCGTAATTGCTGTATGGATAATTAATGACTGAATTGGTTGTTGGTGGGTTCTGGGCTGTCTGCTGGTGCTGTTGATTGTTAGAGTTCTGTGTTTTTAGTGATTTTTCAGTCAGTCTTTGGTTAGAGCCTGTGACAGCCAGTAGTGTTAGCAGCAGTGTGTTGAGGGCATTTTGGTCAGATAAGTTGTTTTGTTTATTTGTTTTTAGTTATTGTTGAGTTAGTGTTGTTTGCTTAGAGTTGTTGTGCTTGTGCTGTTGTCTTTGTTGTTTTTGTGTTGTTTTTGTGTTGTGGTTGCATTCCTTGGTGGTTGTTTTTGTTGTGTTCCTTGTTGGTTTGTTGTGTTGTTGAGTTGTAGTTGTGTTCCTTGTTTGTTGTTGTGTTGTTGAGTTGTGGGGTTGTGGTCCTTGGTTGTTGTGTTGAGTTATGGTCCTTGGTTGTTGGGTTGTGGCTCTTGGTTTTGGCTTGTGGTTGTTTATATCTCTGTGACCTCGACCAGTGGACAGCACAGGATAGCCCTGGAATATCTGGAGTTGGTAACTACATGTGTTTTGTGTATGTTTTTATGTTTTTGTATAGGTGTAGGTCAATTGTCCTGCTGTATTTTGTTGTGTAAAGAAGAAAGTGTGACTGAGGTTGGGTTTGGCAGCTGGATCGATTAGGTTAATGTGGGGAGGGTTTTGCCACTTTTTTAAAGCTTGCGATCCCGCCACAAGACCTCGAGCCCAAGCAGAGGATAAAGTACCTGGGCATCGACACGGTAGCAGGGCGAGTCTTCCCCGCAGATTCGCAGATCAGCAGGTGCAGGGAGGCAGCAAGACCGTTCCTGTCTCTACAGGAGCAACCAGCTCAGCAGTGGCAGGTCGTGATCGGTCACCTGTTGTCTCTCGAGAAGCTGGTCCTTCACGGGCGTCTTCACCTGTGGTCTCTTCAGTGGAGACTAAAGGAGTGTTGGTCACAGGCAAGAGACCCTCCTTTCTCCCCCGTGTTCGTCACGGAAGAGGTGAGGCAAAACCTATCCTGGTGGCTGGACGACGGGAACCTCGTAAGAGGAGTGCCTCTTCTCTCTCTCTCTCTCTCTCTCTCTCTCTCTCTCTCTCTCTCTCTCTCTCTCTCTCTCTCTCTCTCTCTCGAGATATTGCTGTTCTCAGACGCATCGACCGAGAGATATGGCGCACACCTGGAGGAGTTGCTGACTGCAGGTGTGTGGGACCATCGCGACAAGCACCTTCACATCAACGTCCTGGAGCTCAAGGCCGCGTTCCTCGCTCTCCAAGAGTTCCAGGATCGTCTGGTGGGACACTCGGTGGTGTTGATGAGCGACAACACCACGGTAGCAGCGTACGTCAATAAACAGGGGGGCCTAGTGTCCCTCCCGCTGCACCAGTTGACGTTGCAGGTGCACGAGTGGGCCGTGGCACACTCAGTAGAGCTGTCGGCCCTCTACATTCCAGGCAAGAGGAATATGGTAGCCGACAAGCTCAGCCGTTGGGATCAGGTGATAGGAACCGAGTGGTCCCTCCACCCAGACGTGGCAGAAAGGCTCTTCAACCTGTGGGAGCGTCCAGTCGTGGATCTGTTCGCCACCCGGCACAACAGAAAACTCCAGGTTTTCTACTCTGTTGTGCCTGACCCATGGGCAGCTGCAGAGGACGCTCTTCAACACCCATGGGACAACCTCTTCGTCTACGCCTTTCCCCCGTTCTGTCTGATTCGCAAAGTGATCAGCAGGGCGCTGATCACCGCGAACCTTCGGATGATCCAGTGAACCTTTGGATGATCCTGGTGGCACCCAAACAGCCTCAAGCCGTTTGGTATCCGGACCTGCTGGCTCTGCTTGCTGAAGCGCCGAGAGAGATTCCCCCCTGGCACAACCGCCTGTGCCAGCCACATGTAGAACGGTACCACCTGTCGGTTCGGTCCCTGTGTCTTCACGGCTGGCTGTTATCCACCATCTCTTGCGAGCGAGAGGCTTTTCTTGCAGCGCAGCAACAGAGATGGCTGGATACCTCAGACAGTCCTCTGCAGCTGTGTACCAGGGGAAGTGGTCCGTCTCAGAGCCATTCTTCAGCCGGTAGCGGATTTCCTCGTCTTCCTTCGCCGAGAGAAGCTCCTCTCCGTCTCTGCAGTTAAAGGATACAGAGCCGCCCTGGCCCTAGTCCTTAAACTGCAAGGTGTGGACATCTTCTCTTTCGAGATCTCCCTCCAGATGAAGAGCTTCGAGAGGTCTTGCCCACCCAGTGAACTCGGGCCCCCAGGGTAGGATGTGACTCTCGTCCTTAGGAGACCGTCTTTCTGCTGGCCCTGGCATCGGCAAAGAGAGTAGGGGAACTTCATGGTCTTTCCTTCGACGTCAAGCATTCCAGGGGATGGGGATTTGTGACGCTCGATTTCGTCCCGAACTTCGTAGGGAAGACTGAATCCTTCGGTCCCTGACGACCGGTTCGAGTCTTTCACGCTCCCCTCCCTGAAGGATTTCACTGATAATGATGTGGATGAGATGCTACTTTGTCCTGTGAGGGCAATACGGCGCTATCTGAAGAGTACTCGGCACCTCGGCCCTGAGTGTCGACGCCTCTTCATTAGCACCGGGGTTACCAAGAAAGAAGTTTCCAAGAACAGTTTCTATCTGGCTGCGTGAGGTGATCAGGAGGGCGTACGACACGGATGGTAGTGACGACACCCTTACCCTTTGTCTGAGAACCCACGAAGTCAGAGGTATTGGTCCAACCCTTGCGTTCAGAGGTATTGGTCCAACCCTTGCGCAAGAACTTCTCCCTGGTGCAGGTTCTGAAGGCAGGAGTTTGGGCCAACCAGACCACCTTCACTTCATTCTACCTTCGGGATATTACTCACAGGTCCTTGGATTTTTTTTTTTTTTTTTTTTCCCTTCAGGACCCATAGTGGCTGCTCAACAAGTTGTGTAGTCTACCCAGCACCCTAGCGGACAGAACAGCATCGCATTCTTGTGTGACTGCATGAATGGACGAGCGAAAGAGAGAGTGACTGGCTTCTCTTCCTCCTTCATTCTTCTCTACCTGTGGGCATAGGGCCATGGTCGTCACCACGCTGAACAGGAGGCCGATGCAGGTAAGCTACACAACTTAGCTCCATCCCATCTCTTTCAGTAGGGATAGGAGTGTTTATCCACCACTCCCCAACAAGGGGGGGGGGGGGGAGTGGAAGCCAACAAGAGACAAACCCATGGCTTCATTTTGGCTCTTGAAGTAAGAACTAGTTCTTGCCCTTTGCTATTTATAAGAGGTATGCTTGCCTCCCTCTTATAAATTTGGTCCAGAAGTCTGACCACTGATCCTGCGGTGCTCACCCCGATTAGCTGGGAAGAGGCTAGGATCCCTCCCTCTGCTCTTATGACCAGGGAGGGAACCAAGGTAGGACGAACACCAGTTTTTCATAAAACTCAGATTCCACATACCAATAAGTGAGTCTTCCTATTGTTAAAGGACCGAGGTTTTGTATACAAATCGGAACAAATAACAATTTGTCGGAAATTGTACTTTTCCTAACTATACAAACCAAAGGTCCTTTACACATAGTTCCACCTCATGCCACCCCTCACTGCGTTTCCTGGGCCTAAAGCAAAGGGACTCCTCTCCTCGCAGTCGAGCTGACCTGCCAACTGCCGGACAAGTAGTTAACTACCGAACCCCCTTGTTCGAAGCTTACGACTGGTTCAGCTGCCACTAAGTACCTTCCTATTGTTAAAGGACCTCAGGTTTGTATAGTTAGGAAAAATACAATTTCCGACAAATTTTTCTCTCCTTTCTTTTTACACATTCTATCCATCTGTCTTGTGGTCCCATCTTGAAATTTTTTACTGATTTCATGTACATCATCATCTTCATGTATCCATTTTACTTTTGCTCCTCATATGCTCTCCTTACTTCCATGTAACGAAACTTACTTGACTTGTCCCGTACAGCAACACTTTCAACTTCTCATTAAGACACCCACTTTCCAGCCCTTCCATTCCAACTTAAATTTTCACATGTTTTGACTTTTATTATTTCCCCTGCTCCTAATTTTCTCTGCCGTACGTCAGTCTACACTATAACTATCTTAAACTTTTCCTACCCCATTTTTTCTTTCCCAATTGTGTTTATGAATTTTTTTTTAATTTAATTTATTTTTTTTTTTTTTTTTTTTTTGCAGAAACCATATACATACAGAGGCATTTCTCTGCAAAAGATACTTGGTTCTCACCGTTTCCTACGTCTTTTCCATCCATTGTGTATAACACTTTCTAACCAAAGTTATGCTTAAGGGATTTTGACGTAAGGAAAAATCTATTTCTGGGCGATTGGCTCGTGTCGCCAGCGAAATATCCTTTAATCTATTATTTCTAGGGTAAATGTACTAACACATACCAGAGAATAAATAAATAAAGAAAAGGTCAGTACAACTGACTCGCTCACCCTCCCAGAGAGTGTCGGTATGAACACTATGGCGAGTGAGACCACTACCACGAGCCAAATGCCAATAGAATTCTCCCACTACAAAATCCCCCAAGAGGGGAGCCGACCCACAGAGTGGGCAGCACCTACTACTACTACTCCATCCCATGCTGCCGACTGCTGCGCCTCTGGTGGCCATCCTGAAGTTAGCAGACAATCTTGGCGATGGGATGGGTAGGGCGGGATTTCGCTGGCGACACGAGCCAATCGCCCAGAAATAGATTTTTCCTTAAGTCAAAATCCCTTTTCTGGCTCAGCTCGTGTCGCTGCGCGAAATCGTACCAGAGAAATAGCACAAGATTGTAAAGAAATTTAACAAAATATAAAGGGTCTCAAATAAAAGATAAAATAAAAATAAATCAATATAATTGCTAATAAAGATACATATACACAGTGATACAAATAGAAATATTACTTAATTATACTTAATGCTAATAATATTTCTTAACTTAAGGTAATATACATATATACAGGAGAAATATCATATATGTACAACAATGGTATCTGTGTGTAAAGCTTATGTATCAAAACAATCTAAAGCAATAATATAAAAGTTGATAAAACAAACTCAACAATAATAAAATATAAAAGAATGTATATGACTTAATATTACAAAACCCGTAACCATTATAATAAGATGTATCTCCTAGCATAAAAATAAGGAGATGACATCCACGAGATCAGTAATCATCACAAATGTGAGTGTCCCTAGCAAAAAAATAAGGGACACCCACTATAACATCATCAAGCAGCTAAGACACAAGGTGATCGTAAATGAACAAGGCAGGTATAGACGAACTGTTGGGTGAGGCAGGCTAGAAAGGAGGACTGAATCTATTCATAAACTAATGGATTAGGTCGGAGGAGTCAGGGGAAACTATGTTACCCGCTGCAAAAAAAAACTGCTGAAAAATTTCAGGGCTTCCAAAGACTTTAAGTAATGACGTTTGACACTGTCGGTGATTTCCATCCAGTATACTTTTTCAACTCATCGAAGTTCATATGTTGGAAATAGTTAATTGAGGTGGCTACTGCCCTGACATCATGTGCTTTTGGAAAAGAGTCAGGATTGGCTTGTTTAATGAAGTACAGGATTTGTTGGTCTGATATGCCTTTAATAGATAAAGTACCACCTTTTTCTCTCCTAAAGAGAGGACCCGATGAGGATGAGGAGGTCCTAGATAGAAAGGCTCGTAAAGTTGAAACTGGGCAAAGAGATATATCTTGTGGAAGGGGTAGTACCTTCCATGGTTCCCACCTCATCAAAGGATCTTCATTCTTAGCTAAAAAGCTACGTTCCGGTGAAAGTAGTACTTCCCCTGTGGGAAGGAACTGAATATGATCCGGATCTCTGGATAAAGCCGACAGTTCTGAAATCTAGCTCCTGAGGCACCAAGCTTAATAAAAAACAAAGTAAGGTTTTTTTTTCTTAAAAGCATTATAAATGAGCATGTGTCATTATTGGTTTCTGAAGCCAGTTTTAGAACATCGTTTAAGAACCAAGATACTGACGTAGGCCTTACAGAAGGTCTAAGTCTAGCACAGGCCTTGGGAATAGACGAGAAGTAGGAATCTGTTAAGTCTATGTTGAACCCAAATTGAAAATCTTTTTCAAGGCTGACTTGTTTGTCGTAATTGTGCTAGCTGCTAAGCCTTTTTCAAATAAGGATCTGAAAAAGGATATAGCTGAATTGATTGTCATGATCTTAATTATCTGATTCTTTCAGGAAGGTTGCTAACTTTTTGACAGCAGCATCGTACTGTCTCAAAGTTGAATCTCTCTTATCTGATTCCAAGAAGAGAATATTCTGAGGGTCAATATTCGCATCCCTTTTCGCTGCAAACTTCATGAAAATCCATTTAAAGTTAGGGTTTTGAGAATCCCTGAGGAAGCGAACACAGTCTTCGTTTGTACTGACTGGGAGAGCTTGGGATTGGGGATCCGAAGAGGGCGGAGACCCAGTTCCAGGATGAGAGGGTACCAATTGCTCTTCGGCCCAGTATGGGGCTACTAGAGCACTTGACCCTTGAATGTCCTGAGTTTGTTTAACACTTTCATGAGAAGATTCACCGGAGGAAAGACATAAATCTTCTCCCAGTTTGTTCCAATCTAGAGCCAGGGCGTCCGTGGCATAGGTCAGAGGGTCCAGGTTGGGGGCCACATAACACGGGAGTTTGTGGTTCGCTTGAGATGCGAAGAGATCTACCTGTAGACCTGGAACTCTCTGAAGAATCCATTGGAACGAACTGTTGTCCAGTGACCATTCCGACTCTAGAGGTACTGATCGGGATAGAGCATCTGCTATGACGTTTCTCACTCCAGTCTATGGGTGGAGAGACATGCCAACTGAACTTGTCCGCCAGGGAGAATATGGTACCATGACATGATTTAGATGACGTGACTTGGAGCCTCCTCTGTTTATACAATGTACTACCACTGCGCTGTCCAGGACTAGTTTTATGTGAGTACTTTGGCGGTCGTAACCTTTTTAGAGTCAAGAAACAGTGCCATTGCCTCCAGTACGTTTATATGGAACGACGGAACTGAGGTGACCACGTTCCCTGAACCTTTTTGAACTGGGAATATCCTCCCCAACCGCTTAATGGAACGTCTGTGTGGATAGTTGATCCCCTGGAGGAGGAAACTGAAGGGGCACTGACACCGATAGGTTCTTGACTTTCGCCCACGGCCGAAGTCTGATTCTTTAGAATCAGAGGGACTGAGGACAATTTGTCCCTGGACCTGATATTTGCTCGTGAGCGCCAGATTCTGGTTAGGTCTTTCAGTTTGGCTTTCATTAGGATGTTCTCACTGATGCAAACTGGAGAGAACCCAGGATCCTTTCCTGAGATCTTCTTGAAGCCAGTTTGTGACTCAGAAATTGCTTGACTGACTTCGCTATTTCCTTCTCTTGGACGATGGAATCGACAGAGTATGGGAGGATAGATTCCATTGAATGCCTAGCCACTGAAAGTTTGACTCTGGAGTGAGTCTTGATTTGGTCCTGTTTATCTTGAAGCCTAGATATTCCAGGAACTGAATCACTTTCAGTGTTGCTTTGTTGCATTCCTCGACTGTTGAAGCCCAGATCAACCAATCGTCGAGATACGCTACTACCATAACCCCTTGCGATCTGAGTTGTTGAACAACTACTTCCGCCAGCTTCGTAAACACTCTGGGTGCTACGTTGAGCCCGAAAGGAACTACCATGAAGGAGAATGTCTGGTCTCCTATCTTGAAGCCTAGATAAGGACGGAAGTGTCTTGCAATAGGGATATGATAGTAAGCGTCTGTAAGATCGATAGAGGTGGTGACGGCCCCACGGGGAAGTAAGGTCCGCACCTGCGAGATCGTGAGCATCTTGAACTTGTCGCAGCGAATAATGGCTAAGTTTAAGCGGGACAAGTCTAAGATTACTCTTCTTTTTTGTGAGCCTTCTTGGCACCGCTGAACAAGCGGACCTTCGAAATTTAATCTTTTGACTCTCGCTATAGCTCCTTTCTGAAGGAGATCCTCCGCATACTCCGTCAGTTCGTTGGAAGGAAGTTGACGGAAAGGCCTGGATGGAGGTGGTTTGTTAACCAGCTCCAACCAGGACCTTTTGACACAATGCTCTGAGCCCACTTGCTGAAGTTCCACCGGTGGCGAAAGTGAAACAGCCTCCCTCCTACCTGAAGTTCTTCATTGGTTCTGGTAACCTCCTCGGCCTCCTCTGAAGTGTTTTCCCCTATTAAAGGGCCCTCCCGATCCTCTCCCACGAAAGGAACGCTTACCTCTGCTCCCTTACCCGAGCGGTCATACTTCTGTGAAGATTGACTCTCGAAGGCTTGATTGTAAGCTGGAGAGATGGCGTAAGAGGTGGAGGGCTGAGGCTGAGGAGAGATTACGTAAATTGGCTGTGATTGAGCCTTTGAAGTGGAAGGCTGGGCTGTTTGCACTAAGGGAAACCGCCGGAACTTGTTGAGAAAAGCGTGGCTGCTTTTTTTCTGGTAGGGCTGGAAACGTCTGGGTTCCTTTGCCCTTTACCTCTAGCTGCAAGATCTTGCCTCCTCTTAGCCGTATAAGGCCCCAACGGTCCTTAAGGCTCTGGTTCAACCTCGTCGCCTCTGACTGGACTTCCTTCACCATTGCTTCTGGGAAGAGATCTGCTCCCCAGATGCTCGACGAGAGTAACCTATTCGGCTCGTGCCGAATGGTTGCTTCTTGTAGGACATGCTTCCTACAATTCGTCCTAGCAGTGGCAAACTCAAACATATCTGACTGTACCGTTTGAGTCAGGGATTTGGTCATAAGTTTGAAAAGCGGCTCTGAACCATAGGCTATGGTGGCCACCTCGGTCATAGCCATAGAATTAATCGATCTGGCTAATCGCGATTTAGCGTCAAATTCAGCCTGAATAAGGCTATCTGGAAGCTGGGTAGCTTTTCACCAAACTGCTCCATAGCACAGTCCGGTTTGAGTTTGCCAGCTGAGAAGGTGTTCGGTAAGTCTTCCCATAATTCTCCGGCTGAAGGAAGTAACGGAGATGTAGGATCTGCTTCCTTCAGTTGAGGCATGGGGTCCCCCTTCTGGGCCGCTGGAATGGTAGACGTCGCGATCTTTGTCAGGAAAGGGAGCGGGGTACTCTCATCCATCGTGAAGATCGTAAAGGGACTCTTGAAAGGTTGGATTTTCGTATTAGAACAATCCATGTCCTCTAAACACCTGAGCCATTCTCTCTGAGCCTGGTCACGTGGAATAGAGGACTGTCTCCTTTGGTACCCTATCATCTCGAATTATGGCTGAGGCGGTGAGCCTTGCGTAGCCGATGAACGGAGGCTGAAGGTCTTCCGGGTAGAACGCGAAGTCCTCTATCCTTCGAGTTCCAAATTCCGGTATAGAAATGAGTCCGTCTTGGAAGGGGGCGTATGACGCTACTCTCCACGGGTTGTTCATCGAGAACGGAGGTAGAGAGTCATACGGGGGAAGCTGGGCTCCACCTGCATTGAAAGGTGGAGGAGAGGCTAGAGGAGCTTGGCTCAGTCCGGCTATAATGGAGTCTTGAGAAGTAATCCTATCCGACAACCGAGAGATCATTTGTTCCATGCTACTCTTTAAAGACCCAACCAGTCGCCCACCTGTTGCAACAGGCCAGCATTGGAGTCCAAAGCCGAGCTGCTGCGGAGGTGGAGGGGTGGCTCTGAATTGGAACCAAGGGTAGCGGAACTGACGACTCTGCCGGAGTGTGAGAGTCTCTCTCTGGAGGATTTACTCCTCGAGGACTTAGAGCCGGACCCAGAAGCTTTAGATCTGTCTGCTCCGGGATTCCTAGCCGGAGACTTACGAGAGGAGGATGACGCCGAAGCCGTCTTCTTAGACGACGACGACGTCTTTGTCAAGGATTTCACTGTTTGACCCTTGACCTTGGGTCTAACCGAAGCGTCAGGAGGAGTATACAATTCATCACCCGTAAAGCTTGGAAGGATGGAGAGGTTTGCAGGAGTAGAAGAAAACAGTTACGCCCAAGGGTATCCCTTGGGTGTCTACCTTACCTACCTCGACCAACAGGTCGTCTACACCTACCATAGGTTCTACATTAATATCCAACGTCGCGACTTCCGAGGAGATGTCCTGGCCTTGGTCAGTCAATGAGGCAGCCAGCTGTTGCTGGATGAAGGCGATAGTCGGGGCCGCCTCTACTGGGTCGAACGTTTATCCTGTCGCCTTGCCTCCGGGGAAGATTAGTACCGCCAACCTTTTCTCCACGATGTAGGGCATACCCTTGGCGGCGTTCTTCCCAAAACCGCCGACCCCCCCGGCCCGCAGGGTTGCCAGTGCGGTATCCCTCACTGCCGGCGCCTGGAAGAGAGGGTATCGATTAGATTTAAGAATAACTTAAAACTAAAGGTAACTTAAAGCATAACTTAACTTATAGGGGCTATAAGGCCCCTTGAATTTTCCTTAAGTTAGAGTGATTAATGCATACTTAAGCCCCCAAAAAACTAAAACAGATGCGGACCAGCTACCGGAGACGGCAATACTTACCCACCCCGTCTAACAGCTGGCTCACCAAGATCGTAACATATGGTACACGGTCTCATGGTACCAGACCTGGATGTCCCCGTGCGGAGTCGCGCATGGAGCATGGGACCGGCAAAAACTTCGTGTCCAACAGGGTTCCTGAAGTGTGGCGGGCGCATCCCGGATGCCTCACAGTTGGTGGTCTGTAAGTGGAAAGACACATGAGTATCTTAAAGATATCACTTACAGGCTAAAGGACAGAAAGAAACTCCGTTGCATGCCGGAGCTCGGAAAAAATCGGGCATAGCCCCCTCCCTTACTAGCCTGAATAGGCTATAAACCCCGGAGGTATCCGGTAAAAAAGAAGGGAGGGGAATGGTTTAAGGTACTTAAAATAAACTGAACATCTTAACCTAAAAGCTCGAACGAACCGGACTAAGTCCAGTGCGAGGCGGAGTGATAACTCAGTGAAACGGAGAGGTTAGAAGGGACCGACTAGTTATGCTTCCGGTCACCCCCGTGGGGTTATTAGACTTAGTACCTTTCCGGCTAAGATGCCCAGGCCTCCGGTGGTAAAGGAGCCCTAGTAAGGTGGGAAAGAGCGGGGGCATACAGACTCGGGCTAGTAACGGAGCGACGAAGTAGTAATGGAGAGGGGGAAAGGCCAGTCCCCCCCCACCTTACCATCCGACCGGACCGAGAGCCGGAGAGGTCGAGTCCAGTCTGGGTCTGTCCCGTCCCTCTACCCCCTCCGCCTGGGGGGAGAGAGGGAGGCAGGCTCGGGTATGCGGAGCGAGCATGGGCAGGTCTAGCCACCCCCCCGACCTCTATGAGAGCGGAGAAAGGTGACTGGACAGGCGTCTGCTGCCTCGTGATCACATAGTGACCACGGGGCGATAAGAACAACAAACTAAGCCTAAAACAAAACCAACTGATCAGCGAGAGATGCTATCGGGAAGCAACCGAGCTGACAAGCAGGTAACATAAAGGCCCAATAGCCTGTAACCTAGGCTAAGCGAGCCAGACGCCTGACTAACCTAACAATAACACATAGATAATAAAATGAATAATAAAATGAAAGAAAGAAAAACAAAATAGTAGGAGAAAAAATCCAGGAGTGTACGACTAACCCGAAGGCAAGTCTACCACTCAAAGCTAGCCGAGGCCGATACTAAGAGCCGTGGCTAGGGTCTGGATAGAAGAGCCTACATAAGGTAAAAGACATGCATGCATGACAAAACCGTGTAGATCTTACCCTAAACAAATCGGAGGATAATAAATAGAGCGTACAAAGACAGGGGATGCTCTGGGTATGGGCGACCCAGAACGGACCCATCACGAGGCAGAACCATGCTGCCATGCTTCCGACCTAGAGATCGTATTTATACCTAAAAAACGGCAATACGTGCTCAGGGCCGGAAAAAACCAAATAGCAATAAACACTGAGTACTTAACTTAGCTGCTGCGATGGCTGCACGCTCCATTGTAATAAAATCCAAAAGAAAGGGCACAAAAACACAGAGAAGAAAATGGCACGTGTGTATCGTGTGCGCTAACTGAAAAGGATGTCCACCAGAGGCGCAGCAGTCGGCAGCATGGATGGAGTAGTAGTAGTATGTGCTGCCCACTCTGTGGGTCGGTCCCCTCTTTGGGGGATTTTGTAGTGGGAGAATTCTATTGGCATTTGGCTCGTGGTAGTGGTCTCACTCGCCATAGTGTTCATACCGACACTCTATGGGAGGGTGAGGAGAGTCAGTTGTACTGACCTTTTTCTTTATTTATTTATTCTCTGGTATGTGTTAGTACATTTACCCTAGAAATAATAGATTAAAGGATATTTCGCGCAGCGACACGAGCTGAGCCCAGAAATAAAATTTTTCTAAGAAAACCATGTTTTCCCAACTATTTAATACCTGTCAAAACATTTTTCCACATAGTTTCATGGACCTTTGCGATTAAATGATGCACAACTAGGCTTTCATGTTCTCTAAACCAGTAAGACTTACACAGGCCAAAAAAGCTTTCACTTGTTACTTTTTAGCCATAGCTATACTCGTTCACAATTACAACCTTTTGCCACACAATGGGGCACATTGAATTCTCTTGACACCTTTTTTTATTTTATTTTTTTACCCATCTTGAATCTCACCTGATAGCACAAGCATTACTAATACTAGTGATCTTTTACAATGTAAATTTTATACTTTTCCCACTTAGGTGCTGCGTGATGACATGATATCCATAATTGCTACACATAAGCTTGAGGGGAAGAAGCACCGAAATCTGCTGTCAGAAGTTGGCAATAAAGCAAAAGAATGTCAGAAATTCTTAAATTCTCTTGAGCAGAAGATAACCTGTGCAGATGAGGAGATTAAATTGAAAAGTGAAAGACTTGAGAAAACAAGGCAAGTTTATTGTTTGATCTTGTATAGTACTTTCTTAAGGGTAATACAGTAGATCTGATTCACATATGGATAATAGAACTGTTCTATTTGTTTTATACTAAACATTTAAAATTTCATGCCACTGCAAAAGTTGTCTGTGGCAGCCACACACCGTTTATCTAGGTCATTTACAGCCTTACTGACGTTTTTTTTTCTCCTTTTGTTTTTTTAAGGTGACTTTTCCCATGTTAAGTGCACCACGTATACTTGTTATGGTGTTTTGAGGTATAGAAATTGCAATTTATCATGGTATGGTTTAAAAGAGAAAATTTTATTCAAGAGAAGTTTAACTTCAACAAAAACATACTACTACGTTTGTGTGTGTACACACACTACTTTTGAGTAGCAGCATTTGAAAACAAAAATAAGGCGGCAGTACTCATTAGTTGAATTTCTTGTTTTGGTTGGTGAGCTGCCACATTCAGCCGTGTCATTTTTTACTTTTATTTGAATTAAAAGTACTACAATTTTTAATTTATTTTCTTTTCATTTACTTTAATATTAAAGTAAGCTTTCTGAAGTTGAAAAGACCAGCAAACTGAAAAGCTTGAAAAGATTATGATGATGTATCTATAAACTGCCCAGCCATATTTCCTGAAAGTTTCTTGCTCATCTTTCTGTCTTTGTGCATGTATATATGTACACCATGTATATGCATGAGTGTACGCATGTAGTATGTATATGCTTAACATGCAGGTGAACTACAGTATATGCTATGTGTATTTGCTTGCCATTGTCTTTAATCTCTCTTAGTTTTTCATCATTGCTGTTTAAATGGAGTGGCATATAGAAATTTAGAATTTCTTACTTGTCCAAAACACATCATAAATCAGTTTAGGCTATCATACATCATTGGTTGAAACCTTTAGGTCAATTTCAGCCACTCCATACTGATTTACGCTTCAGGTCATGCTCACCAACCCTCAGAATAGGTCAGTTTAGAGCATGGAAGTACATGTAGATTATTAATGCTCTTGTCTCATTTGGCTATTACTTTATAAAAGAAAATTGTGAAAGACATAAGTACTTATCTACTTGCCAGGCTTCATTGTGTAACATGGTTTAGCTTAACCCTCTTACGCCGATTGGACGTATTAAACGTCGAGATAAAATGTCTTCTGGGTGCCGATTGGGTGTATTTTACGTCGACAAAGTTTTTTTTTTTAATTTGCGGAAAAATACTTATAGGCCTACCAGCCGAAAACTTTTCAATCACGGATCAAGCTGTTGTTTTGGTTAGAAGCATGACCCAAGTGCGCATGCGCCATATCCCTCCTCCTCGCATAAGCAAGCATCAGCGACGCGCTGTCCGAGAGCGATCTTTTGCCGCAATTGTGTTTTGCAGAACTTGTGCGAGACTTTGAATATTTGTGTTGCTACAGGACGTTCATAGAGATGTCTCAACGACGTATGGAACGCAAAAGGTGCATTTTACCCGTCGGAAGGGATCGTGTGAGGTGTATTTTGGGACTTGGATGCTGGCGAAGGACCAAGCACTAAGGATGACCTCGCGCCTCAACGCCGTTCTGTGCGGCCACGTGTGTATGAAAGTGGTTTAGGATCACAAGTTGTGTCTCATGTGCCTTTAGTAACCCCTAGGAAGCATTGGGGTGTCCTTAGGGGCATTCGTAGGAATTTGGGAGGCCTCCAACCAAGGAACATAGACGAGTACTTATTAGAGCTCGATCGGGAGTATGTCGCAAGTCCTTATTTCTGGGCTCAGCCTGTGTCGCTCTGTGAAATGTCCCTTTAGCACACATTTCTAAGGTATAAATATTGCTATGATACCAGAGAAAAAAGCTAATATGGAAATGCTAGAGTATTCTGGTTCGCTCACCTTTATTTAAGGTGTCTGTATGGTTTCTGGGGCGAGTGAAACCACCCCCAGAGGTCCTTTGCCATTAGATTCATCCTTCTTCAATATCCCTCATCTACAGAGGAGCCAATCTAAGGCCCACTACCCGCTACCGTTACAGCTAGCGCCTCTTGACGTCATTCCTTTGATAGCACGACCCATGCCACATGCGTTTTTCTTTGCTGTGTCGTGTTTTCTTCCTGGAATTTTTCTACCATCATCATGGAACGTCAAGCTATTGCTGCATCCAAGTTAAGTACTGCTATTAATGGTTGACACTATTTAGGGGCTGCCCTTGGCACGTTTAACCAAATTATTTAGGTTTTTATAAGACGCCGTTCCCGCGCCGCCATACTCGGCTTGCTCCCTCGTTTTACCTTGTTTCGTGTCCCAATCGGTCCCCCATACCATTTGGGCTCGATTCTTTGTTTAGCAGTACCTTCCTATGATTTTCAGTGATGCAATTTATTGACTTTTTTGTTATTTTATCCACATGGGGGATTTTGTCCAAGCATGCGCTCTTGGTTCGTAGCCTACGTATTTACCTTTCAGCCCAGATGTTCATGCATGCATGTATCTTTTAGTTGTCAAGTTACCTCTTCGTTAGGCGCCCTTGCCCGAAGGACCCTGGTCCTTCTCCCTTTGTCCTCAAGCCACCCTGGCCACCTGCCCCGCGTCTTTTCGTCACAGCATTAGGCTAGCTGCTCGGAGTTGTCAGGCTTGACCATCCTTCTCGGTTGGCTCTGCCCAGCTTCTCCAGGACATTGCTCTTTCTCTCTCATCTCACTTTTCTTCCTTTACCCCCCGTGTTAGGATAGGGTGTTTATTTTATGTGTTACATGTTCATTGAGACGGCTTCGGTTGGCCTATAGGCCTCCTTTGATCGCCTGACCTTTTTCACCGCGTGGATGTTCACCCGGCCGAGAGAGTTCCAGGCGACCGCTTACGAGCCACCCCGCTTCGACCCTTCCTGTCCCTCTTCCCCCCACCTTGGGGGAGGTACGCTCGCTCACGCTGTCTCAGGCAGCCGATCCAAGCAAACCCTCCCCCTCCCCCCTCAAGGGGGACAGGGGAGGTGGCTGGAGGGCTCTCGACGAGCTGGCCAGCTACCCTGCCGTTCTTCCCAGAGGCGTAGGAGGGAGCCCTGCTTGGCCGAGCCTCAGTTGGCCACCAGGCTCGGTGGAGCTCGGTTCTCCTCGGCTCTCGGGTCGCGTTTCCCTATCATTAATCACCATCTCCTCCCCGCTCCGGCGGATGCAGGACCCCGGCGTAGCCAGGCCCACTTTGGTATGGTTGATTATTGTGGAGGCTCCGACCTCCCTTAAAGGGTACGCTTGTTGCATGCATGTTCTTTTACATATAATGACATCCATTACCTTTAGTTTTAAGTTATTGGTGGAGTCCTCCAACCCCGCCAGGGATCATCTCCCACCTTGTTCTAGTTTTAAGTTACCCTACGACGGAGTTGTCAAACTCCGCCATGTAACTTTCTTTCCTGGTCTTCCCCTGCTCCTCACCTGGTGTTTGTTCGGACTACTCCTTGCTCCGGTGTATGGAATAGGTGGTTATCCTGATTCAGTGATTAAATTGATCTCTGGCATCGCCGGAAACACACTGTTTCAGGCTGTCCTACCGATCCTACCGGATGCCTCACCGCAGTACACGGCTAAAGAGCGGGTAGAGACTGGACCATGTTACTTATTAACACCGGAGTACTCTGGCGTCATGGTATATCACAACCACGGACCTCGTCCGGAAGGTTAGTGGTGATACTCATGTATCATTTCACTTGCAGGTCACCCATTGTATGGAGGCTGGCTGCAACGCTGTCCTCCAAGACCCCTGTGGACACGAGGTCTGCCGGACCCACTCCACATGCGCGATCCGCCTCAATGAGTCCGTGGTATGGCACCATGAGAGTTGCCTCATATGCTACGAGCTCGTAGGTGCCGTTCTGGAGTTCACACAGTAATGCAATGAGGACCAATGAAATTTATGTCAATTTGATATGTCCTTTAGAATAAGTTACGGTTTAACCTAGGGTTAGTCTTGAGTACTAACGTTAACCCTCTTTTTTTTTTTTTTTTCCAGGGTGTCCAAGCGGCCCGGGAGACTGCTTTAGCCACCCTGAAGGCCTAGATTGGTGGGTTTGGCTGTAACGTTACCAAGGGCCAACCCTACATCCTTTCCAAGGAGATGGCCACTCTCATCTTCCCCGGCGGGAAGAGCACGTCGTCCGTAGACCCCGAAGTGGCAGCTCCCCTGATCGCTTCCATTCAAGAGGCGGTCGCTCAGCCCCCGGAGGAGGCTTCCACGCAGGAAGTGGCGCAGGAAGTAGCTGCCCTGGATCTGGACCTCGAGCCCATGGCTGTTGAAGGCATGGGTAACGGTAAGAATGTTTGTGAGGCAGGTACTTTAGGGGCTCAAGGGCTTTCCTTGAGCCCATCTAGAGCTGCTTCCCCTTTGACTTCAACCTCTTTCTAGGGATTCACCCGGGGACTTCAGTCGGTCAGGCCGAAGTCCACCTTGGCAATCCCTAAAGTCAAAGGCAAGCGAGGCTAAATCGCCTTCAGAAGTCCCTGTCTAAGAAGTCAGGTACCAGCCTTGTCCGTAAGCTTCCGGCTCACCATCCTGGGGCTGACAAGGCTAAACTGGCTTCCTATTCTAAAGGGTCATGGTTCTTAAATGATGTCCTTAAATTGGCCTCGGACACTAATAGTGACTCGTGACTATATAGCTCTCTTAAGGAAAACATTATTCCTAATAAGTTTGGCCTCAGGAGCCAGAATATCTGAACTGTCGGCTCTATCTAGAGAATCAGATCATATAGAGTTTCTCCCTTCAGGAGAAGTGTTACTTTCTCCAGATCACCAATTTCTAGCTAAAAATGAGGACCCACTGGATAGATGGGCCCCATGGAAAATTGTCCCACTTCCACAGAACCCGTCCGTATGTCCAGTTACTTCACTAAGAGCATATCTAAGTAGAACTGCCCTGATATCTTCAGGCCCTCTGTTCATTAGAGAAAAGGAGGCACCATTTCCTTGAAAGGAATTAGGCAACAGATTTTATACCTTATAAAACAGGCCAACCTGCAGTCCTTCCCACGGGTACATGATGTTAAGGCAGTAGCTACCTCTATTAATTATTTTCAACACATGAATTTTGAAGATCTGAAGAAGTACACAGGCTGGAAATCTCCGACAGTATTCAAACGCCATTATCTTAAGTCCTTAGAAGCCCTTTAAATTTCCAGCAGTGGCAGCCGGAAACACAGTTTCCCCTGACACTGCTTAATTTAGTAGTAAGTAGTTTATCCTATGTCTCTCCTTACATCTCTTTCCTACCTGCCTCGCTAGCATTCTTGCCGTAGCTCAGTCGTCATTGTAGTCGTACTGTACCTTGGATGCCACATATTGTATATACTTGTGATAATTTCCATATGTTTTGTATCTAGAACTAGTCCCAGTTTGCATTTAGTCTTACTACAGTGGACCCCCCGTATTCGCGTTCTCCAGATTCGCGGACTCACACATTCGCGGATTTCTCTAGGGAACGTTTCCTTGCATTATTCGCGGAAAATTCGCGGTATTTTTCTATGATAAATATCCACATTCTTGGTTTTTTTGATGAATTTCATCGTAAAATGCACTTTTTGTGATAAAACTATTTAAAAAACCATGTAGGAAAATTTTTAGTGGGTTTTTCTTGAGTTTTAACTAGCAAAATAGGCTGTTTTTAGCATTTTTATAAGGGTTCCAAACATTCGCGGGTTATAACTATTCCCAGGGGGGGTCTGGTACGCATCCCCCCGCGAATACGGGGGGACCACTGTATATACTTATGAATAAC